>NW_003307563.1:1110640-1120294 GCF_000143455.1 Volvox carteri f. nagariensis
CACCACACTCACCACACTCACCACACTCACCACCCTGATCACCCTCACCACACTCACCACACTCACCACCCTCACCACACTCACCACCCTCACCACCCTCACCACACTCACCACCCTCACCACCCTCACCACACTCACCACCCTCACCACCCTCACCACCCTGATCACCCTCACCACCCTCACCACACTCACCACCCTGATCACCCTCACCACCCTCACCACCCTCACCACCCTGATCACCCTCACCACCCTCACCACCCTCACCACCCTGATCACCCTCACCACCCTCATCCCCCAGCGCGCCGTGTTGGAGGCCTTTGTCCGCATGTTCGAGGGCGGCTGCATCTACCGGGACAACCGACTTGTGAACTGGTGTTGCAAGCTCAAGACCGCTGTGTCGGACATCGAGGTGGACTACATAGATATTCCCAAGGTGGGTGGGGGCCTGGGGCTGGGTGGGTGGGGGGTTGGCGCTGGTGCTGTTGTTGTTGTTGGTGGTGAGTTGGTACAGGCACAGCATCATCGCCTCTTCCTCCCGCACGTCGCACAGGTTGGCCCTGTGGCGTTCGCAGCTCCTCAGGGGGGCCCTCCGGTAGGGGGGGAGGGTCGGCATTGGAGACATCGGCAGCGGTTTTCTTTTGAATTTTGAATTTTGAATCATGTCGTCTAATTCCCCCTACTTTGCACTCCACTTTCCTCTTTCCCTCCTTCACCTCCTCCTCCCCCGCGCTGTTTTCCCTTGTCTGTCTGTCTGTCTGTCTGCGGTACAGCGCACGTTGATGAACGTTCCCGGGTACTCCGATCCCGTTGAGTTCGGAGTGCTCACCTCCTTCGCCTACCCGCTGGAGGACGGCAGTGGGGAGATCGTGGTGGCCACAACCCGCCCCGAAACCATGCTGGGAGATACGGCAGTGGCGGTGCACCCGGAGGACTCCAGGTGTGCGTGTGTGTGTATGACGTTTATAACATTGTGGGCGTAAACGCCGGGGCCCAGGACCGAAACACAGCGCGGGTATGTATGTATGCATGCATGTATACATACGTGAATCGACCCGAGTCGCGATAAGAGAAATGCCGATGTATGACTTAAATGACTTGATTACATTGTGGGCACAGCGAAAGCGAAAGCGGGAGCCGGGGGGGATGCAGAAACCGAAACACAGCACACGGGTCGGGAGCACACAGCATAAGTCGGCAAGATGTATGTGCGTATGTATGTGTACCACATATTCACATCTTTCTCCGCAGCAGTTTGAGCCCTCAAATACACGCACACATACACGCACACATACATGCACACAGGACCACCATGCATCTCTTCCGCCTCCCACTCACCCCCCCACCCCACACACTCAACCCCCCCTCCCCCGGTGACCTCTCTCAGGTACACATCCATGCACGGCAAGTTCGTGGTTCACCCCATCAGTGGCCGCCGCATTCCCATTATCTGCGATGCAGAGTTGGTGGACATGAGCTTCGGAACGGGTGCCGTCAAGGTATGTATGTGTATATGTATGTATGCATGCATGCATGCATGGGTGGATGCAGATGTAATGTGTGTTGTATGTGTTTGTGTATGCGAGTCGGCGGTTTTTTTTCCGCTTTCCCCCCTCCTGGGCCCCCCCCTCCGTCCGCAGCCTGTTCAATGGACGTCAGTTGGCAGGCAGTTGCGATTCTCTGCCTCTTGCATCATCATCACCATCACCATCGTCATAGTCACCATCATACTTCAGTTCCGCACTCCCACCACCACCATCGCTCTCCGCGCCGGCCCCCTCCCCCACCGGCTCAGGTGACCCCGGCCCACGACCCCAACGACTTCACCACCGGCAAGCGACACTCCCTGGAGTTCATCAACATATTCGACGACGACGGCCTCATCAACGCCAACGGAGGCCCCTTCGAGGGGCAACCCAGGTTCAAGGTAACGCGTACTGTACTGAGCGACAACGCGGAAAGGCTGTTAACTTAGGGTTTTTCGCATTTTATTGCCTCCGCATTCCTCGCCTTCGCGCCCTTCTTCCCTCCTTCTCCTCTTCAACCTCCCGCTCCCAACAGCCACCCCCCACCCACTCCCCACCCACCCCCCACCCACCCACGCGCTCCCCCCAGGCCCGCATCACGGTGGTCGACCTGCTGAGGGAGAAGGGGCTGTTCCGGGGTGTGACGGACAACCCCATGAGGCTGGGGCTGTGCAGCAGGTCCAAGGTACGGGCGCGCGTATGCGTGTATGCATGTATTCTGCATGCACGTATGTATGCACGTACGTACGTATATATGTAATGTCCTGTAAATCTGGAAACTTTCAAAACCCAAAACCTTGAGTGCGCACCCCCCCACACACACACACCCATGCTCACACACTCGCGCTCAAACGCAAACGCAAAGGCAAGCGCACACATCCTCCGGTGAACTAGGTGTCCCCACTGCGTCAACCCACTGCGTCGTCGCACTCCTCGCTCCCCACCCAGGACGTCATCGAGCCCGTGCTGAAGCCCCAGTGGTGGGTGAGCTGCAAGGATATGGCGGCTGCCTCGTGTCAGGCGGTCAGGGACGGGACGCTGCAAATCATACCCAAGGTGATGGCGGGGGGAGAGGAGGGGGGAGAGGAGGGGGGAGAGGAGGAGGGAGAGGGTAGGAGGTGATGGTAAGGGGGGAGAGGATAGGAGGTGATGGTAAGGGGGGAGAGGGTAGGAGGTGATGGTAAGGGGGGAGAGATCAGGGAGAGAGTTGAGGCGTAGAGGGAGGGAAAGGGAGGAGAAGGGAAGAGGGTTTGTTTGGAGCGGTTGAGGGGTAGTTTCTTTTGTTTTCTGTTTGTTTGTTTGTTTGGGGGGGCCATCCTACACAAAATTTGTTGGTGGTGCATCTCTGTGCGCGGCGTCGCGAGATCGCCTTGTTAGCGGTAATCTGTGGCTCTGCGTCCTCCTCTGCTCTGTCTGTCACTCTGTCTGTCCGTACCTGTATACTTAGCCGTGTCCGTCTGTATGTCTGTCGCCCTGTCGTCCGTTGTTTCATCAACGTGTAGATCTTTCAATGCTGGAGACGTACACGTGCGTGTTTCACCCGATTTGGACGTGGATAGCCCTGCAGGCTTACATTGGGTTTTGAATGGATCAGACTTAGGGTTTTGAATGGATCAGACTTAGGGTCTTGAATGGATAATTAATAAAAAGGACCTTCCGTTTAGATTAATGTAAATTAAAAAAAATTAGTTTGATAACCTGATGTAAGCCTGATGCGGGTGGGCCACTCCCTTAGTTCTCTCGTTGCGCTCGTCTCCCTCTTTCCCCCCCCCCTCAACCAATCCCTCTCTTGCCCTGGCAGCAGCTTCACTCGTTCGTGGTTCGTTTCCCCCCCCCGCCCAACAATTCCCCACGCTCCCGCAGGAGTTTGAGGCGGTTTGGTTTCGGTGGTTGGAGAACATTCGCGACTGGTGCATCAGTCGGCAGCTGTGGTGGGGCCACCGAATCCCCGCCTACTACGTCGTATTCGAGGGTGAGTAGCGGATCAGCAGTACATGTAACTACCTGCCGTCCTCTTTATACGACATTTTGTCTCGAATGGTTTTTAGGTCGCGGATTAGGAACCCTTTTCGGAGAAAAATGCCCGCCCTAGGTTTCGAGCTGGGGATCTTACATGGGGGCGCTGTGGATGGTAAAGATAGGGGGCTGCGGGATGCCAAGAGTGAAGAATCTCACCGTCCTGACTAACTTCCTTCGGCTCGCTTCTTGAAACGGCTTTGGAATTCCGTAAAATGTGTCTCGCAAAAAAGACCAAAATGAAACAAACTTTGCATTACTTCTTTCCCGCCTTCCTTGTCTTCCTCCCCTCCCTCCCCTCCCTGGGCCTCCCTCCAAAACACCCCTCCCCCCGACCTCCCAACGCCTCCCCCCTCCCCCCAGGTGAGGACGACAAGTCCTCGGGCCGTCCCGGTATGCCCTCCGAAGACATGACGCGCTGGGTGGTGGGTCGTACACCCGATGAGGCGCGAGCTGCTGCTGCCGCCAAGTACCCAGGTCGGGAGTTCCGGCTGGTGCAGGACGAGGATGTGCTGGACACTTGGTGGGTGGGTGGGTGGGTGGGTTGTGTGTGTGTGTGTGTGTGTTTTGGGGGGTCAAGGCGGGGGTGTCTGGGGCGTGGAGGGGGTGTGGAGAAGGAAGCATAGAATTTGCGATATGATTTGTGATATGAGCACATATATATAAGGCGCCTTGTGTTCATAAGGGAGAACAGTTAAAATTCTGACCGATACAACGCCCCTCCAAGGGCGGAGTGCTTCGGTGGTCGTTCCCGTTGGGGAACGGTCAGGCCCGCACCGATGTGGAACAGAAACATACATTCGTACTCACACAGGTCAGGCACGAATTGCAAGGCACATACTAATGCCCCCGGGAGATCCCGGGATCGAGATCTGTCAGGATCGAAAAATCCTTCCGATGGTGGAAGGTAAAAGTGCCCCTAATCGATGGGACGGTGGTGGTGACTTGGGATAAAGTTGACCTGCGAGCTGACCAAGAATGGAGTTGAACCTCTGCCGTCGATCCATCCGGTAGATCCCGTTGGATGCCGGGTAGCGGCTGCAGGGTGAAGATATGACCCCCCTGTCCGTCCCACACATCATATTCTCTCATGACAACATAGCATTTGTCCCTGCCTTGCGTTTTTCCCGCGGTTTATGATCCGCCGTATTACCCTTTCTCCCCTCCCCTCTCTTTCCCCTACCGCAACCGTCTGTCACCTTCTATCTCCACCGTCATCCACTCCAGAGCCCCCTCTCTCTCCTCCCCTCCCTCCACCCTCCCCTCCCTGGCAGCAGCGTCACTCGTTTGTGGTTCGTCTTTCCCCTCCCCCTCCCCCTCCCGCCCCAACAGGTTCTCCTCGGGGCTGTTTCCCTTCTCCGTGATGGGCTGGCCCGAGCAGACGGCCGACCTGCAGACGTTCTACCCCACGAGCCTGTTGGAGACGGGACACGACATCCTGTTCTTCTGGGTGGCGAGGATGGTGATGATGGGCATTCAGCTCACAGGTGGGGGGGGGGAGGGAAGGGGAAGGAAGGGGAGGGGGGGGGCGAAATGGTGGGGGTTGTGAGGGGGAAGTGATGGAAATTGTTGAGTCTACGGTTTGGCTTTTTAGGGAAAGAGAGATGATATTGGTAACTCGAGATGGCGATTGAGAGCAGCAGAGAGATGATGATGATGATGATGATGAGTTACGCCTTCGTATCGGTATGTATGTATGTATGTATGCGTGTGTATGCGTGTACTTCTCCCCAGTGTCTACCCCCATCCTCCCACCTGTACAGACCCCTAGCAACTCTCCACACGTCCAGACGCGCACCTCTCTCCCCACACACCACCACACACCACCAACTGTTGTCCCCAATTCCTCAAGTCCCCCTTTCCTCCTTCGAGTTTGTGCATTTACGAAGAGCCCTTGTTGTACGAAGTGGAAGGTCTGTTTCTTTGGGCGCGTGGATTTCGTGCGCTCGTGATTTCCCTCCCCCCTCCCCCTCCCTCTCCTTTTGGTCAGTTCTATGTCTGGTGTACACTCTTGCCCTGGGGCAGCAGCTTCACTCATTCACGTGGTTCGTGGTTCGTCTTTCCCCCCTTCCCCCCCTCCCCCTGCCCCCCTGCAGGCCAGGTGCCCTTCAAGCAGGTCTACCTGCACGCCATGGTCCGTGACGCCCATGGACGCAAGATGTCCAAGTCCCTGGGCAACGTCATCGACCCCCTCCACGTCATCGAGGGTATCTCCCTGGAGGGCCTGTACGACACGCTGGCGGGCGGCAATCTGGATCCCAAGGAGGTGGAGCGCGCCAAGGCGGGCCAGAAGGCGGACTTCCCGGACGGCATAGAGGAGTGCGGCACGGACGCGCTGCGGTTTGCGCTGGTAGCGTACACGGCGCAGGTGGGTACACGGCGCGTGTGTATGGCACGTGTGTCATTTCAAATACCGTTTTAATGAACCGCTAATGAACCCCCTTCCCCCCCCTCTCCCCTCGGCGAACCCACTTGTGTTGTTGTCCCCCAGTAGATCCCCCCCCTGTGTTGTTGTTCCCTTCCATGCCCGTGACTGCCGCCTCTGCCTCCGCGTCAGTCGTCGTGACGGGCCACCCCGTGCAGGGCCATGCAGGCTCATGCAGGGCCATGCAGGCTCATGCAGGCTCATGCAGGCTCATGCAGGCTCATGCAGGGCCATGCAGGCTCATGCAGGCTCATGCAGGCTCATGCAGGCTCATGCAGGCTCATGCAGGCTCATGCAGGCTCATGCAGGCTCATGCAGGCTCATGCAGGCTCATGCAGGCTCATGCAGGCTCATGCAGGCTCATGCAGGCTCATGCAGGCTCATGCAGGGCCATGCAGGCTCATGCAGGCTCATGCAGGCTCATGCAGGCTCATGCAGGCTCATGCAGGCTCATGCAGGCTCATGCAGGCTCATGCAGGCTCATGCAGGCTCATGCAGGCTCATGCAGGCTCATGCAGGGCCATGCAGGCTCATGCAGGCTCATGCAGGCTCATGCAGGCTCATGCAGGCTCATGCAGGCTCACGCCACCGCCCACTGATCATCACCCGCGGTATGGTCCCCTCGTTCTTCTCCTCCCCTGTTGCTCGTTTCTCTCGTCCCTTGTTCCTCGTCGTCACTGCCCGTCCACCCCTTGCTCTCCCCTGATCCCGCAGGCGCGCGACATCAACCTGGACATCAAGCGCGTGGTCGCTTACCGGTACTGGTGCAATAAGCTGTGGAACGCTATCAAGTTCGCAATGATGAACCTGCCACCCGACTTTGCACCGCCGGCCCAGGAGCTGGTGGCGGCGTCCTGTCCGGAGGCGTGTCGCTGGATATTGTCCCGTCTGAACAACGCCATTCGCGTCATCGTGCAGGTGGGGGTTGGTTTGGGATGGGTTGGTGGGCATATGTGGGCTGGGAAGGGTAGGGAGGGAGGAGGGAGGAGGGGTCTGTGCTGCGCGGTGCTGCGCCAGTACGCGTAATGACGCCGCGAGGCTGGCTGCTTTTTTGTATGGCGTGGGGATTGAGGGTCTCCTCATGCTTGTAATGTATAGTTATAATTTTTTATTAGATTATTATATATAATGATTATTAGACACAATTATATTTGTTAGGGGGAAAGGAGGATGGCACGATGATGAGGACTAGGACTGGGATCTGCCTTTTGCACACGTTAGGCCTGGATGCTAAGAGTTGTGCTGCTGGTGTTTCGCTGCTCAACCAAGTTATATTTTGCACGCAGCCACCTTCAAAACGTAAACACAGTCACACAGTCACACACTCACTCACTCTTTCTTTCTTTCTTTCTTTCTCTCACACACTCACTCTCTCTTTCTTTCTCTTACCCACCACACGTACTCCTACTATTCCGTCCTTTTTTGTCCTTTTCCTCAGGCGATGGAGGCCTACGACTTCTCCTCTGCGACTCAGCGCGTGTATGCTTTCTGGCAGAACGAGGTGTGCGACGTGTTCATCGAGGTGATGAAGCCCGTCATGGCGTTTGACGACAGCCAGCCCCACCTAGCGGATGCCAAGCGTCTGACCAGGGAGACCCTGTGGACTTGTTTGGACTGCGGGCTGCGGCTGCTGCACCCCTTCATGCCGTTCGTGACGGAGGAGCTCTGGCAGCGGCTGCCCAGAAACCCGGCCCTGGTGGGATTTGAGGGAGGGGAGGGGAGGGGAGGGGTGGGGACGAGGACCAAGGACTGACGTGTGTATGTATGTATGTATGTTTTTGCATGTGGTGATGGAGACATCCCCTCCACGTCCGAACTGGATTGTAGATCAACAAAAAAATCCACGAACAAAAGCTTGACAAGCCGTGCGATAATGATGATAAGGAGCTCTGCTGTCTTCTGTAGAGGGTATTTTGTGTAAAAATTGGGAGTGAGGGCGCAAACGTTGCGCCAGGTCTGCAAGCCCCAGCAGCCCTCCACCCGCCCCTTGTTGCCCACTGACCCTGCTGCTGCTATCTCCCGCCCTTCCCGGCCTTCCCCACCTTTACCTTACTTCTGTCCACCCCCCCTCTCTCCCCCCCCCCTCTCTCCCCCCCCATCCTTCCCACCTCCCACCGATTCAGGCGGATGTCCCCAGCATCATGCTGACGCCGTACCCTGTCCCGGTGGCTGGCTGGGACGACCCCGCCGCGGAGCGAGCCGTGGAGTTCGCGATGTCGGTGGTGGTGGCGGTTCGTAAGCTGCGCAGCGACTACGGCCTCGTCAAGCAAAAGCCGCACCTCTACGTGGCCCTCACCGATGTCGGTGAGAGGAGGGGGAGGGGGAGGGGGAGGGATATACATGCGGGTCCTCCCCGCCTCCGTGCGTTTGTATGTGTGTGCGTGTGTGTGTGTGTGTGTGAGTGAGTGCGGTGTGAACCAACGGATGGAGGTGATGTTGTTCTTGGCAGTGGTGGCGGCGATGGTGGCGGTGACGACGGAGCGGGTTGGGAACAAGTTCGGTGCGAGCGATAATACCTCGTCTTCCTCCTCCTTGCCCCTCCCCTTCATTCGCTCCCTCGCTTGCACTTAGTCGCGCTATGTTTTCCGTTTTTCCAGTTTTCCGCATTCCGTTTTTCCAGTTTTTGTTCTAGTTATTTATTTGGTTAGTTCGTAATGCAATGCTTGCGCTTCTCTCTCCCTCTCTGCGGCAGTCTCTGTGCCCCTCCGGCTCCCTCCTGTCCCTCCCGTCTCGCCCTAGT
Source organism: Volvox carteri f. nagariensis (assembly GCF_000143455.1). NCBI lineage: Eukaryota > Viridiplantae > Chlorophyta > Chlorophyceae > Chlamydomonadales > Volvocaceae > Volvox > Volvox carteri. The sequence goes on from NW_003307563.1 coordinate 1,119,345, forward strand.
TGACTACCCCTACTAATAGAGATACGCAGAGGGCTGATCGCTTTGCTGTGCGTCTCCTCTTCTCTCTCTAGTACTGTGCTGGGCTGGGAGGGATATGTGCACCTCTCACCCTCTTTGCCCTCTCTCTGCCCTCACCCTCACCCACACATACACCGCCTCTCCGACCCCCCTTCTCCTTCTCCCCTCCCCTCCCAAAACACACACACACACACCCCTCCGCCCCTCAGACAAGGCCGCCATGCTCCGCGGCCTCAGTCTGGAGGTTGCGACTCTGTCCACCTCGTCGGACGTCACTCTGATGGCCCCCGGTGAGGCCGCCCCGCTGGGCTGCTCTGTGGCCATAGTGGACGAGGCCACCACCGTGCACATGCTGCTCAAGGGTATCCTGGACCCCGCGCTGGAAATCGCCAAGTTAGAGAAGAAGGTAAGAAGGTGGTGGGTAATGGATGGTGGGAGAGGTGGTGGTGGGAGATGAGTGACGGAGGTGAAGGTTGCGGTCGGAAATGGTGGTAATACTGGTGGTTGGGGTGATGGTGGTGGTGGAGTTTGTGGATAGGGGGGCTAGGAAGTGGAGAGTCTGTCGCTCCACTTTACCAGCAGAGGTCCGCCAGGACGTTGAAAAAGGCCGAGTGGCGCTTTTTCTTTTCTTTCTTTTCCTTTCCTATCCCGGGTTCGTCGCAGCCTCCTCGGAAGTGGAAGTGGAAGGCAGCGCACTCCACAAGCAAAACTTCGAAACGCCAAAAGCATGCCGAGTGGAGATCATGCACAACTACGGATGAAACGGTTCATTATGCTCCAATCATCATTACATCCAAACGATTAGCGTCAAGAGATCCTTTGACCTTTATGCCGCTCTCCTTTGGACTTTTGCCTCCGCCCTCTACCCCCTACCCCTACCCCTCTACCCCTACCTCTACCCCTACCTCTACCCTACCCCTCTACCCCTACCG
>NW_003307563.1:1120892-1130728 GCF_000143455.1 Volvox carteri f. nagariensis
CCTCACCCTCACCCTCACCCCACCGCGGTCCCGCAGTCCGCTGAAGTGACCGGCCGCATCGACCAGATCAAGAAGAAGATGGCGCTGCCGACGTACGACAAGACGCCCGAGGACGTGAAAGCAGCGGACGTGGACCGGTTGTCCAAGGCCGAAGCGGAGCTGGCGGCGGCGGCGGCCGCGATGGACGCCATGCGGGCGCTGCTAGCGGCGTCGTGAGCACCACCGCAGCGTCGTCAGCGCCGTCATCAGCATCAGCTCGCGTGCTTTTCGGGTTCGCATGCTCTTGTGCTGCGTGCTTACTGGCCGCAGGTGTGTTTCCTTAGGTGTGCGGAGGACCTCTGCTTCAGGGAGCTGCTGCACGTGTGCGTGTGTCAGGTTGTGCGTTTGCGTGATATGTCGGGACGTGGTGTGCATGTGGGGTGTGGGTGGGTAGGTGTCTGCTGTAGAGGTGTTGGGTGTTTACGGCGGTGGAGGCTGTCGGCTCCCATGCATCCCCCCATAGGATGTGTTCGGGATAAGGGGTGAAGGATGAGTTTCGTGCCGCGCGCGTGTGTGTGATGTGAATTAAGTGTGGATATGAATTAAAGTGTGAATTAAGTGTAGGGGCATGGGCGGAGGAACGACATGGAGGGTATTGGAGGATGAGCTACCAGTGAGTTCCTACAAGACAAAAGCTGAGAGGTGACGACTGGCAGGGATCGTTTGTTTAGGGTTGGGATTGCTCTGACATCGCTTGCGGCGGATGTTTACAGATGCACAAAAGTTTGTGTGCTGACGGTACGTGTGTGCGTCCGGGGTATATGCCGGGACTGGCCGGGCCGCGGGGCTGCAGGGCATTGATGCCTGCCCGGGTCCCATGTGCAGGTTGTTGGCAGATCTTGGGGATGGCGGTCAGCGCATACGGCTTGGTGGGTGGTCTGGATGTGGATGTGGATATGCAGTCGGGTGCAGAACACCAAAACCTAGGAGAGGGAGGGCTGGTCTGGCAGCGAGCAGGACAAGCAACGTCTTCTTCCTCTCCGGCCGATTGCTTCTATTCCGGACTTACCAAACCTTCCTGTTGGGGGCCCCAACTCTCTGCCGGGCAGCATGGTCGTCGGGGTCGAATCGGCGGCCTTTCCTTCCGTCCATGATGAAATGTATCCGAAGATGGACCTTAGGATGCTTTTTGTAGTGTGATAGATTTGATGTGTTGTTGCAGCGAAATTTTGCGTGCGTTCTGTGACAAGACGGCTGCGGCGGCGGAGGGGTGTGAGGTTATGACGTGCGGGAGGCCTGGGGCATGCTAACATCGTGACGGCGCGGCGGCTTGCTTGAGGGGAATACCGGAGGTAGCGCTTGCTGGTTAACCCGGACTCGGAAGAAGGATATGTGTGTGTGTGTGTGTGTGTGTCACACCTCAGTTGCGTTACCCGGAGAGGTGAAACGAGCCCTTACGAGCCAGAGGCCCAAGAGCCTAATATATATAGATGGCCAATGTTAATACTTTCCCGTTTGGCGTCTTCGTTGGGCAAGGGCGTCGACGGACAAGGGGACGCACCCAGGGGTAGTCACGTGGCCGGTTAGGTGTTGGCGCTTGGCCGTGTGGCTGGCTAGGGGAGCTGTGAGGGGGAGCTGTGAAGGAGCACAGTGACGTGCGTATGTAGACAGCTGTAGACAGTGCTTGTGGCACGACAGGCAGCCGAAACGACGCGAATGGCACTGACAGGCGTAAAAGCTTAAATCCCTGCTAGTGGTGCACATAGGCGTATGGAAGCTGTGGGGGGGCTGCATCAACAGGGTTGCATCTACCATCCTGGGGAGCGTCTGGTTGGGGCCCACGGGCAACCCACGGGGGATGTGATGCGCCATTACCCGAGCTAGCATTATCCTAGTAGCCAAGCTGCACGTGATAGGGATACACGTGAACGACTGCAACACACGGCTTATAATGCAGTGCGTGCGCAGGATGGGGTGGGGGGTTTAGGGATTGGCTGTGTGAAACAGTCCACAGGCAGAAGGCCGGCTGGTAAGAGCATGTTATGCGCCTTTTTGCGGGATGCAGCTGCTGCTGTTGCACCACCTCTGGTGTCGCTGCTCGCTCTCCTGTAGGAAGCTCCAGGAGGATCCAGTAAGCAGTAGTGCAGCTGTTGAGAGCTGCCCGTGTTGCGTCCGCCCGGGTTATGCATGGAGCAGTAACAGCGAAATTTGTAGTGCCGCTGAAGTCCAGTCGTGGCGCGAGAGCTCCCACGCGGGCGGCTGTTGTTTTGGTATGCAGTATGCTCCCCTGGACTACATCGAGCAAGGTAGATCGTGTTGAAGACGTCTGTACTTACACATTGCCGACCCACGACACGAGATTGTACGTCTCACAAATCTATCTTAACTCTCAAACTATTTGAGTTGATAGCTGCTGCCCGCATCAAAAAATTGGGCACACAATCCAGTGGGCACACAATCCAGTGCCCCCTAAACCATACTAAGCTCCGTAAATTGGGCACACACTCCAGTGCCCCGTAAACCATACCAAGCTCCCGGACGGAGGATGATGTGTAAAGCACCGCCAGCTTCAAGGAACTCCCCCCAAACTATCCTGTGCTTACAACCTAGAGTGTTCCCGTCGTCTGCAAGTCCCCTAGCTGCGTAAACACGAGGTCATCAACATCCCTCGCTGTCTGCCTTTCGCATGCTCCACGATGCAGTTACTTGTTAAGCTTTGCCTGGATGCCAGCCATCACCTAATGTTTTGAATAATGCGGGTAGGGGGATGCATGTTAGTAGGAGCACGAGCAAGCTTTCCCAAACCTGGAACTGAAGAAAACAAAGTCACCCGTTCAGGCATATGGGGTAAGGAGTTAAAAAAAGGTTATTGACTTAAAAATTACCTCTTGCAAGCTGGGCGGTGCCTTTGGCAAGTCCTTGCTGTGCGGCTCAATCAAATTTGGCTTGATGATAGTAACATAAGATAGCCCTGAATATCACAATATTTGCGAATTGCTAACCCTGCTCCCGCTGAAGGAGGGTCAGACGATGTGACAAGCTTGGTACGTACCAGCTGCATAAATCATAAGGCTCCAGACCATCACAGGCTCCTTGTAAACTGCAGAACGGAATGCCTCAGCTAGGCCCATGATGCCGGTAGCTAAACCCGCAATGCGCTGACGCTATGCGGCCCTGTCCAGGGCTGGTTCGTCCTGTAATGCTTCAAGGCACGTACAGCAGCTAACTGCAAACTAAGCCTCATGGTTATGGCATGGGGATGCGAGTCGACATGCCGGAATGTACGAAATACGGACAACATATGCACCTTTTGCATAGTGTCCCTTGCACACGATAAATGGCATGTGTGTTGCAGTCTTACACGGGGAAATGCCCACAGCCGTTCTAGACATTGCTTCGATGGTCAACACCTACTGCCTTGGGTTTCTTTGGTTTTCACGCTTTTATACGCAGATCAGCCAGATCGTAGCTCCCACCCCGTCAGGCCAACAAGCCACTCCTTCCATTTCCACTCACAGCCCCATGGCTCTGAGCATAGCTGCATAAGCCGATCTGGTGTGATGATGTTTTCATCCCCTTCCGTTGAACACCCTTCCTGCTGCACCCTACGTTGAGAGGTTCGCCAAGTCGCAACAAACCAATCTGCGCTCTCCGCAACGCTGAACGAGAGACGCCTCTTTGACAGTACTTCTTCTTAGCAGCAACATATCGCGCCAAGAATGCGCAGCAGTTCCGAGCCGCTCACGCGCGCGCGCATGGCATAACACCCTGTACAACCAGAATAATCGCAGGCCATTCTGTGCGATGCTGACACCCTATTACCCTGGTTTACATTCACCACGTAAGCTGTCCTTGTGCGTTGTGTCCTTGGACGTCTCTGTTCCTCTCCTTGCCTCCCTTTCCCTTCCCCGAGCAGTCTCAACGTTACACCCTCAAACTCAGGGCCGACGCCCCATCTCCATCACCGTGCCCCATCATCTCCGTCAACGCTGACACCCCGCGTTCAGCTCCTCTCTAGGGCCTTCCCACAATCCAGCCATATGGTTGGGATCTTGTTCGCAAATTATTTAGCACTAAATAATCTTTATTAACCCACCAGGTGCAGGTGCACAAGCACAAGCCAAACTGCTTGCCATTTGTACGGTTAAAAAGCTCTTATCATACGCTTATCAAGTCCGGTTTCTTCATCACTGTCCACTTGAGCCTCACCCTCCTGTCCACCCCACACACGCACGTGCCACTGGCCACCACCACCACCAGCCGGCACGACGGCCCCATCCTGGCAACTCACAGTAGAGGTCATCACGCATACAAAAGCAGCTAGTTGGGAAATGTTGGGACAAGAAGGGGAGAGGAGCTTTACAGACACACACACATTCATCCTGTAAAACACATCCAGAGCTGCGAGATCCGGAACTCGTCAACACATTTGAACTGCCCCCCGAACAGCTTTCTAAGAAGCATATTGCCCTCCACGCATACATCGCCAACCAGCCACTCGAACAACCGAGGGGCCAACCACAACCACAACCACAACGACAAAAAAACACTCAACCCATCCTGGGCGGAGCTCCTCTCCTCAAATGCGCTTCTTCTTCACGGCACCTGGCGGCGGCCGCACAGGCACCGCCTTGTTGCGCTCCTCGCGCTCTCGAACCACGTCCATGGCATCCTTAACCCAGTTGTTAAACGTGAAGAAGCACAGACCGGCGGACAGCCCCACCGCGGCGTCCAGGATCGCCTCCGAAACCGTAAATACGGACAGCCACGACGCTGGGTGTCATGGGAAGATTGCCGTCATGTACACATGGGAAGGGGGCCAGGGGGAACACCGGAGTAACACGGGGGGGGGAGGGAGGGGGGACCAGGGGCAGCGGCGGCCTCAAGTAGGGCCTGTGAGGTGGTGAGAGATAGGTGGTGGAATAGGGCGAGGTGGGGCCTTAAGAAGCAGCTGCGGGTTGAGGTTGGGGCTGAAAGTCGACTGGGCGTGGTGGCGCCTTGGAGGGGTCCTTTAGGGGTCGCGATGCGGCGGTGTGGCGGGCGAGGAAAGGGCTACGGGAAGGGGGGGGGGAGATGAACCACACACGAGGGGGAATACTGCGCAGTGAAGGGGGGGGAATACTGCGCAGTGAAGGACGGGCGCTGGCTGCTGGGTGGGTTGCTAGACGACAGACAGCTGACATCCAGGCAGATTGACAGACAGACAGACAGACAAACAGGTAAATAATGCCTGCAGAGGCTCTCACTCACGTGCAGTGATGGTTCCCTGGTCTTTGAGCTGTTTGTACAGTCGGCGGGAGATTTGTTTTGTCTTGGGATCCAGTAGGTGGTAGCGCCACAGCGCGACAAAGTGCTGCAGGGCAGTGGGGGTGTGGGGGGTCCGGAGGGAACGGGTGCAGGAGAAGACGACTCTTGAGCGCTTGAGGTGAGGTGAGGTGAGGCGAGGTGAGGTGGGGTAAGCGGACAAGGAAGATGTGTAATTGTGACATCCGCCGCAATTTACGTGCGAGATTCATTTCTTGGACCCAACGCACGCGCAACCCATCCATGATTGGCGAAGCTGGAACAGGAGATGAAAAGGTAGGCAGGACCGAACCCTGTAACAATGCCAATAGTAAATGTAGTAGTATGGAAAAGTAGTATTTCGTACAGAACCCTACGTGACCCCGGGCCGCCTCCCAACCGCTCCCGCAAGCTTCGCAGTGGTCAAAGTCCATCGTCCCCCTCCTCCTTACCCCTCCTCCTCCTTACCCCTCCTCCTCCTTACCCCTCCTCCTCCTTACCCCTCCTCCTCCTTACCCCTCCTCCCCCTTACCCCTCCTCCTCCTCCTTACCCCTCCTCCTCCTTACCCCTCCTCCTCCTCCTTACCCCTCCTCCTCCTTACCCCTCCCCGGCAGCTCCATCAGAATTCCATGGCATGATTGGGGGGAGGGCGTCTGCAGCCTCTTCCTCTTTTCCCTCTCCCACATCGCCCATGCGACTTCCTCCCTTCTTCTTCCCTTCCAGCCGCCGCCAAGCGCGCCTCCTCTCCCTTTCCCTTTCCCGCCCTCCGCCAGTCTGCCGGTCCTACAGGCCACCCACCCATCCAACCAGGTCACCCAGCCTCCCGCCCCTCGCAACCCACCAAGGCCACGGTGCCCATCACCAGCAGCGCCGCCACCTTCATCAGCGGCAACACACAGCGACCTCGGGGCTTCCCTGCGCGCAGACGGGCGAGCCAGGCGAGCCCAGAAAAAGGTGAGGAAAAGGCCGCCTAACGTTGGCCTTTTGGAAACGGCTTCAGAGTCCCTAACAGGAGGAACGGAACAGGACACAACGATGCCAGGACTTCCTTCCCCCCCCCCTCACACACACACACACGCAAGCAGGAACGAAGCGTGCGTGCATAACGCGAAGTGAAAACAGCACTGGCGATGACAAAGGCGATGAACACGGCGTCATATACGGCGACAGTTGTAAAAAATAGCGGCTCGCATATGGTCACTCGTTCCACCTCTCTGGGTAACGCAACCGAGGTGTATGTAACACACACACACGCGTGTTAATAGGTTAAACGTACAGACATGACAGTTTAGGGCCTGTCAGCCATATACGCGTACACACGTTACCTGCGTAGAAGCATATGTTACCAATCAGCAGGAAGGCCACCAGGAAGTACAGGAAGGGATCCGGATAGCGGTCTACACAGGGGTGGGGGCGGGGGTGGGGGCGGGGGTGGGTTCGGAGCGCAGAGGGGCAAGGAAAGGGACGGGGCGGGAGAGGTATTGCGAAATGAGGGGACCTCAGATGTGTCCATGTCTGAACAGATGAACGGAGCAAAGTGGATATAAGTGGATGGCGAGGGGGTGACAGAGGGAAATCCCGGTGATAGAAGCAGAGGGCTGGCAAAGCCCTGGCGGCCAGGCCAGGCGAGTAGAAGGTCCTGCCGACAAGACAGGGGGAGGCGCGGCTGGGTCGTGTCCAAGCCCAACCAGGTTCAGATGTAATAGGACGACGTTGCTAGGTCGCCGGATTCGAGTTCCAGCAGAAGCATAACTCATATGCTCTGTTGTGCAAGGAGACGAGCTGTTGAAAACCCAGATGATAACTTGTTTGCCTGTAGGCTCCAGCGGCCCCCCCTTTCGACTGTGCAATGCGGTCGTGTCCAAGCTCCACCCTTCGGGATATCACTAGCTCCGGACTGGACTCCGCTTACCTTCCATGAAGAAAGGAATCATGTACCACGCTATCTTAAGAAGGAGCATCCCTGACTGCAGAGTGATAACAGACGGCGGAGGTTGAGGTACAAGGGCTCAACGGTGCTTAGGGCAGGCAAAGGCGCGAGCTGCATTCATAATACCTGCATTTGGTGCAGAAAGAATGTCGCCGACATGTTCACCGCCATACGCTTGTAGCCTGTAAGCGACAGGTTTAGTTAGGAAAGGTATTATGTCCCAAGCTGTGAAACGTGGCTTTCCAGGTTTGCGATGCGAAACAGGTGCGCATGGCCCGGGGGACAGTATACAACGAAATGCAAACAGCGGGCACTTACGGTCTTCAATAATCTCCCGATAGGACCAATCAGATCCATCTGTTCCCTCCTGCGTTTGATCAGCAGCAACTCAGAGGAGTCAGGTCAGCGGCGACTGATCATCGGCCGAGCTTCGGATCACGTAGGCCTTTGAGTTTACTGCGAATCTTACTGGTCGATGTGGCATGATATCTAGTCCCAAGAAATTTAAGAGTTAGAACGCTGCTTGTGCTGTTCTAACTGAAAGCCTGGCGTTTGGAGAAATTATAATAACAAAATTTTGAGTTGGAAGAATACGTAGTCATTGAGCTTTACTGCATACGAAGATGCTTCCAATTCACACATCGCACTCGTTGATTAACGAAGTCCGTTACGAGGACGAGTCGTACCAGCTATGTTACAGAACGCGATTCTGTTGCTGCTTGTGCGCTGTAGCTGCAGATTATGTGATACATCTGCGCATTATTAACACGACCATGGAGCCGCAAGGGGCCGGCATTCCGCTGCCCATCGCGGCGCTGTCACTCCATGCGTTTGCTCCCAACAACGTCTGTGTGCAGCGGCCGGCCAGGCCAACCAAGGGTGAGGGAGGAGCAACTATACCTTCGCATCCATGCTACCTTCTTTTCTGAACAAACCTTTTCCGGAAGCCGAAGCCCTCCTCGCTTCCTCCAATCCACGTCTACCCAACAGCTGCTGCGCCAAAGTCTGTTATCGTAATCCAAGATGGACCTCGCAGCCACCCATTAGACGCCAATCTGGTCGGAGGTCTGGCCGATGGCGAGCGGTCAGCGCAGCACCAGCTGCATCCCCAGCCTCACCCCCTGAAGCGCCTGATGGTCGCTATTCCCGGAGCGCTAAGCCGTCTGGTCAGCAGCCCAACACCCCGTCAGGTCCGGATTGTCACCACGCAAAAAAAAAACACCCGTCTTTTGAATCACACGTCGCCGCCACATCCCCCCCGTCCCCACGCGCAGGCGCTCCTCCCCGGTTCCACACCGCTGTCGGATATGCGCGTCTTTCCTTCTGTGGTGAGCTGGGGGGGAGTGAAGAGGTGGGCTCCGGAGCGTACGGCGGTACGGCGGTACGGGTCTGGACGCGGCTGTCCGCACGTTAGTGCACTGTGCTGCGACGTATTGTAAACTTAGCCGTGTAGTCATGTGGTCAGTGGGGCCGGTGGTCGCGTGGGGTCAACCCCCCTCGCGCCCGGGAGGACTTTCTGTCCGTCTTCTGTGTCTCCTTACCGTATCCAAGTTTCAGCCCACTCCCTCCCTCCCCTCTTCCCCTTCCCCCCCCCTGGACTCGAGGAACACAGCTCCCCAGGCGGGCGGCCCGTGGCGGCGGCGCCCTCCCCGGCGGCGGCGCCGCCCGCAAACCTGCCGTAATGTGGTTTCGGAACGATCTCCGGTTGCACGACAATCCTGTCTTAGATCGTGCCTGCCGCGAGGGCACCTCCGTACTACCCGTGTACGTGCTTGACCCACGTGACTACGGAAAGGTACGGCACAGGGGTGTTGTAGGCGCCAGGCGTGTTGAAGGTTATTGCGTCTTTGTGGGTCTTTGCCGGTGGTGGTGTATGTGTGCGTGTGTTTTCTAGTACGGCATACAATGGTCCAGCACCTGTGCGTATTTCCCTTCCACCTTCGGACTTTTTCACGTCGAACCTTTACTCGCACCTCACTATCTCCGTTAAGAGTTAAGAGCTACTCTGACACTCTGAGGCCGTCTCTATCTTTCGGCCCCCCCCCCTTGACTTGGCAGCAGCTTCACTCGCTCGTGGTTCGTCTTTTCCCCCCTCGACTCTTCCACACCTATTGCGATACATCGCTTGCCGACCACCGTCAACGACACGTCACATACAGCGCAATGTTTCCAGAACACATATGAATTGCGCTGATACGCGGGAAGAATTATCGCGCCCTCTAGCAGCAGCAGCAGCTGCATTTGTTATTGCGATTATTGCTACCTATCGACCCGTGCCGAGGTCCACCCTCAAACCCTAACCCCGCGCAACCCTTTCCCCACCCCCCACCTCGCGCGCCTACCTCTTCCCGCACCTCCCCTACCCACTGCGCAAAACACACGGAAACCCCCCCCCCCCCCCCCCACACACAGGGACCCAATGGCTTCGGTCGCACGGGGCCCACCCGCGCCCAGTTCATCATGGATGCCGTACAGGACCTCCGCTCCCGCCTTCGGGCAGCCGGTAGTGACCTCATTGTACGGATGGGGCACCCCGAGGAGGTGGTTCCGGAGCTAGCCCGTGTGGTGGGCGCGGGGACAGTGCACTGTCAGACGGAAGTGACGGAGGAGGAGACGCGGGTGGGTGCGTGTGTGTGTATGTGG
>NW_003307563.1:1130778-1131155 GCF_000143455.1 Volvox carteri f. nagariensis
AGGGGGGGTCCTGAGGAGGGTCAGGAAAGAGCCCTGGCTCATCAGGGTTTGCCCTTTGCCGTATGGCACCGGGGGGTGATGGCTTAGGAAGGACCATGATGGCTCGACAACCCTTTCCGGGAGCTGAGATCGGGGGGGGGGGCCGCTCGGGAGGGGGCCGGATGATGAGGATGAGGATGGGCGGGTGATGATGGGCGCGTGATGGCGCAAACCTAGTAATGGATATGGCCAGGAAGATATCTAGGATTTTGGGGGATTACGATGGTGGCCCTTTGGTGGCCGTACTAGGGGACGTATCGCCCTGTTCGATTCATCTGTGCGACCTTTTCCCGTTCCCCGCCCGACTCTTTTCATTCACTATCGCCAATGTGTCGTTT
>NW_003307563.1:1131685-1194362 GCF_000143455.1 Volvox carteri f. nagariensis
TGTTCTTGGAGATGAGGCAGCAGCTGGGCGGAGGTCAGGAGCCGCTCGCGGCCCCACCACCACCACCACCACCATCATCATCACCATCACCATCATCATCATCATCATCATCATCATCATCATCATCATCATCATCATCATCACCACATCCGGCTAACTGGCTCCTTTTTGAACTGCTGTGGCGGGACTTCTTCAGGTGCGTGCTGCGGCTAGGCGGGTCGATGTGACCGCTTGACGGCGTGACCGTCTGGTCCGTATGTATGCATGTATGTGCGTGTGTGTGTGTGTGTACGTGTACGTGTACGTGTACGTGTGCGCGCCTGCCGAGGTGATGACGCTGTCAACCAATGTGTACTGCACCATCATCACCCCTCTTACACTGGGGACCTGCTTCACGCCCCTCCTTCCCTATCTCCACTATCCAACTCAGCTCTCGTGGAGTCAACTGTCGTCGAGTCGTTGCTGCTTTTTGGTCGACAGGCCCTTGACACAACCCCCATCCGCGGCACCTTGCACGTTGCCGCTGCTGCAGGTTCGTGGCGCAGAAGTACGTGGCGCAGAAGTACGGGGCCTCCGCTGCACCTGGTTCGACGAAGACGGCCCTGGCTCCTCCGGCACACGGGGCCATCCCGCGCGTGACGCGACCGGCTGCGGCGGCCAGCCCTGCTGCTGCTGCTGCTACGGCTGTGGCTGTTGCTGCAGCCCCGTCGTACGAATTGGCGGCATCAGCAGTGATGGCTTGAAGATGCGCGTCTTGATTATGCATTGCACGTCCCTGGGTTCGACAAAAGGCTTCGTATTTGGTATTCTGTTGGAGACCTGTGTGCTGGGTAACTGCTACAATCACTGGAAGTCAGAGGTCCGTTCGGTTTTGGGCTTAACGACCCTGACCGTGACTTCAATAGAGATTTCAATCTCACGGCTATGAGTTAAGCCTTCGTCCTTTTTATATTGTAATCTGCGGAAGGTAGGGCTTTGTGCTATGTCGTCAGGTAAGAAGGAGGAACAGTGGGAGGGAGACTGTCGTAACTGCCGGACAGAGACCCTCTTCTTCACAAATTATGCCCACTCCGTCCCACACGTATCACAAGCCACTTCTTCCCGCGCAGGAAATTACATCGCATCCTTCTCTTACAGTATAGAAGGTCGTGGTGAAAAATGTAAAATCTCGTATGACACAAAATGGTCCATTGTGACCATAGAAGCCGGCCATCACTCACCACCCCAACCCGCACCCGTGTTGTGTGTGGGGGGGGGGGATTATGGCACCGCATTGTCGGCATGGCCGCATAAACGTTTGGCACCTTATGTACCAGCTTGTTAGGTTAAGGTCAACATGAACCTCAGGAAAAAATTAAATAACTTCGAGTCACTACAACTATGATGAAGGCATGCTATTGACGCGGTCAACAGTTGTTACAGTACTCGGATTTGCAGCGATCCGACCACAAAGGTGTGATGCTACCCCCCAAGTGCCGTGGGAAGAGAAACGAGCTTGGAATGCATGTTCTCATGCAGGAGGTACGGCACCCTCCAAGACAAGAATCTTTTCAGTCTTGAGTCGTACAGAAGTCGTACGGGCGGTATTTAAATTACCGGGCGAGTGCTGCCCAATGTGCATATATTGGTGACTCCTAAAGACCTCATGTATGTTTGTGTTATTAGGAATGGACAGAGGAAATTTGCTTGCTGCAATCAACATGTTCTTCCGCTAGGCGGTTTTCGGTCATGCCGCCTCCGCAGGGGGGTTCACTGGCCATTGGGTGCAGCGAGGAGGAGTGCCCTGATGGCGAAGTCGTTACTTAAAGTGAAAGGATGTGGCAGAAGGCAGGCCGCAGTGTAAAATATGGAGGATGAGCATTTGTGTGCAGGGTGAAGAGTAGACTTGGGCCGTTGGACATACCGAAACTGATGTACACATACCTTGAGAAAATACCGTCTTCCAAATTTGGCAGGAGTAAAGGTGGGCGGGCTGGGTGTGTTGGGTTGAGAGGGTGTTAGCAACGGCTTCGTGGCGGGCGAGTGTACGACATGCCGAACATCTTATCTATGGCGGACTTGTTCGTACATGTTCGTGTGCACTACCTTATGACCTGGCTTCAAGGCTAAAACCTCGTGAAGGGGAGTTCTGTTGGACATTGAGACGATGGCAACAGGCGCCTGGGAATCGTTGGTGTACGCAGCTCTTCGGTCGTAAGCCTTGTGGAAGAAGGAGGTAGAACCCTCATTTACGAGGAGGTCTGCTGCTGCGCTATAGTCAGTGTAGGGGTGTAAAATATTAGCCCTGATCCTGTTCGTGTTTTTGGGTTCTATGCATGCACGAAGCGCAGAGCGCGGTGCCACCCACCTTTACGAACGTAAATAAAGGTTACCGCTGATGCTGCGGCCGGTTTGAATACCGAAACACGGACACCTACTCCTCAGTCACTCGGCTGCGGCGATGGCGGCCACATACAATCTCGCTCTAACCCACGAATCCATCATACCAGCAGACATACCACCATACGTAAGCAAAAGCGTGCACTAAAGTGAACTTCCTTACTACGGCTGTCGGGCGAAATCGTCGTACTTTAGGGAAATAAAGCGACATCCATGTAGGGTTAAACTGAAGCTAAGTGAGAAACCACCGATACGGTTGGAGAGGGAGTGGGCCAAGGTGGAGGTGGCGCAGCTTTGTCGTACTGATGTACGGACATTTGTATAGGCATGGCTCTGCACTGCCGCGGGACTTTTGCCAGAGCCGCGAAACCAAACTACCAGCATCTGCAATCCGTGGCATTGACCAAAGAACCATGCATGCCTATGATGCTCTACCAGTATTTGCCTTTAAGTGACGCAAGGAGCACATGCTACATACCTCCGCAAAATCACTCGGAAGTTGAAGACATGGCCATGTCTTCCTCCCATGGGAGGAGGAAACTGTGCACAACAAGCTGTACCACCCTGTAACAACAGCAACAACACCAAGCAACACAACGCACTGCACTGGCGTGTACATGAACACCTTGCACACGAAAAGCCAGGATAGATCCCCATGAGCTTGCCCCATACGGCTGCACTGATGGTGAGGCTGACAAAGGCGACCTGGCGGCACCTGCAACTGCCTTTACCACCACCACCGCCACCACGGTACGGGAGGTCATTTGTGTGGCGCTGTAAGTGTTTGATGGCATCGAGCAGGCGGTAACGCATACACTTCCAGTGTCACGCCATGCTTGGGGCGCCACTGGATCCAGACTTCAGCCAGCTCCCACGGGCGACCCGCCGCTGGCCGAGCCGACGGAGAAAGTTAAGGGGTTTCCGGGTGGGGAGCTAGCAGCTACAAAAGCTGGAGCTCTACTGAGTGAAAAGCAGAATGCCTGAAACGAGAGAGCGGAAGCGCACTCTGCTCGCCACTCGATAGCGGTTGTACGACAGTTGCACAGAACCACACTTAGAGGCTCCGATCGCTTTGCTCCGTCGCAGCGAAGTCAGCTATACGCAGGAATCCACTTCGCCTCGCACCCGCAATTTGTTTTGCAACCAGACATAATTTATGTCCCCAAACAACAGCTTACGAAGGCTGCATTATTGTAAAAGAAAGCCAATAAATATACGGAATCTTGATGGGAGTTGGCGGGACTGTGTCCGTTACATTGCAGTTCATAGCTGGTCCCAGGCAGGTCACGGAGCTTCCTTCCATCTGCACCGTGAGTTAACTAAAAGCTAAAGCGTTTGTACTGTCTCACTTCACCGCTTTGCTGAATTCACGGTTTCTTGCCCTTTGGAGCCGTGTAGGTCGAAGCGATTGTGCACTGCGCGGAGCAGGCGTTTGGCACTTTAACAGCTGGGGGCGTCAAAGTAGTACTACGAGGAGCAGCGTTGCCAGTCAATAAGCCGAACCACGTCGTGACCTTACGGGATGGCGGTAGGTCACACATTTGTGTAGGGCGCATTCCCTGCGCCCCTTTACAAATCCTCGCCGAATAGCCCACGGCGATCTGCAGTTCCCCCCATAGACACTCCAGAACTCCATCAGCCGCCATCAGCAGCTTTCTGCCGAGGGGTGGTTGCCCTCTCATCGTTCGCTGCCTTAGTGGAGGTCATGCCCGGATCCAGGCCCTCTACCGTTGGCACGCAGCGATGTTCGTCCAGCCGCTCCTCGCGCGCCCTCACTATCAATCTTTCATCCTTCCCGCTTCCCCCGCTCAGCATCGCCATCAGGCGCCTGTACCAAGCAGCTCGTCTTGCGCACTCACTCACCGGGAGTTTCTGTCCCTCCAAATCCCCCTCGCTGCCCGCTCCACATCTTGTTCAATCCCCACTCCTCCTACGATGTACAGATCATCTACTTGTCGCGCCGCAGCGCAAAGCGCCCTCACCCGAAATCGTCGCTGCAGTGACCCGTGGTTCAGCTTCGTCTCGCGTCCGTCACGATGACGGCGACGACGAGGAAGACCGGATTGCCCTGCCGCAAGGCACCCCACGCTGGGAGGTGGCCGTAGTTGAGGCGCTACGAAACCGCGCGCGCTGCCCCGATTGGATCCTGGAGTGGGTCGTCCTTTTACGGCCATGGCGTCTTGCGTTGTTTTGCGGTTTCCTACTAGGTTGCGTCATATCATCGCGGCTAGGTCTAGGGCCGTTGTTCGTTCTGGGCTGCCTTATTGGTGGCATCTTCACCAACCTCGGAACTCGGCGCGCCGGGGAGCTGTCCGCATATTCGATTTTCAACCGAGGTGTACGGCGACTGCCAGGCCAGTTGGATGCAGAAGAGATTGACAGGCAGATGCGGCAGGGACAGCTTGGTTGAGAGGCGCCGGGAGGTTGAGAGAGACGTAGTAGGAAACGAAAGCCGGCGCAGTTCTGAAAGCACCAGACGCCCTAATCGAGGAGCGAAAGCAAGCCGTGTTGAGTGTGCCGTGTGGAGAACAATGCGTGTGGTAAACCTGCGCTTAAGGAGGAAGGGTAATTATTATATAAACGGAGAAGAAATGGGCTCTAAACGAGGAGGAAAAGGATAATGCGCGAGTTGTAGTTTTAGCAAGTTGTAGTCTTAGAGAGTTGTAGCTTTAGAGACTTGTAGTTTTAGGAGTGCAGTTAATTGTAGTGGAGGGCTCCAGTAATAAGGTAATTGGGTGAGACGAGCTTGATAGCCTTGGTGAATGCCCTGCTTGGTGCACATCATCAGTGACGAAGTTGTCTCGCCCAAGGGGAGCTCTGATTGACCATCGGGATATTCATACCATGATCACGCTGACCGTGTTTCCTTGTGGAGGAGCGGAACGGCGCCGGCAATTGCTGGATGAGCGCTGGTAGAAAGTGCGGTTGTGATGGCGAGATGTTGTGGTGCCCTCGGATGCTGATACCGGCATGATACCCTCGGATGCTGATACCCAATACACCGGCCCCTTCGAGGTGCTCGAAGGAGGAACTCTTCCTCTCAGTAGAGGAACTACTCCAACCCAGCAGGTGGTGTAATTGTGGTTACGAGGGTAATGAACCCGGGCCCCGGGGCGGAGCCCGGGCCCCTGGCCAGAGGCTTATTCGTGGAGGGGGAAGAGGGGCGCGGAAGGGTGAAAACGCACAGCCAAAACGGAAGGCAAGGTAGCGGAGTCCAGGTCACTTCTCTCATTCCTCGCACTCGTGAGAAACTGTGGTTCCCTAGGTTAGCCACCGTTGTGTCCACCAGGACAGATTTCCTTCCGTTAATGTTAAGGGGTGAGGGAAAGCCAGGTGCATGAAAACACGCAGCTGGGGGTATATGATATGGAGCCGATGTTACTGCCGGCTCTGTGAAATACATGCGGAGAAGCACACAAAAGCAAGCGAAGGAAAAGAGAGAGAGAGGATACAAAGAGGAACAGAGAATGTTCCCTCCTCGGGTGGCTGGTGAATGGAAAAGGATTTAACGCCGCCTAGGAAAGATTCCACAGGGGATGAGGTTTTACCAAGCCACATTTTACCATCCACAGGCACAGGTGTGTGTGTGGGGGGGGGAGGGGCCGTGTGTCCAAAAGCTGCTCGACGGACAGCGTTTTGGTGTGTTGGCCACCGCAAGCACGCGCATGATTTGTGCAAACTTGTTTTGGGAACCGCCATTTTGCCACTCAGGTTCACACACACACACATACAGAGCCCTAAAACAAGCACACCGCTAAAACCATTACACAGTTTGGCCTTGATACACGAGGGCACGCGGGTTCTTCTTTTATGAGCACAATCAACGCAACGCAGCAAACAGCGTTGTTTATCTTCATGGTAAACAACACGCTTCTGCTGCGCTCCCGGAAATCCGACACTCTCTTCCTTGGCGATGCCTGCCTGCGACCTACGGATGAGACACAAACGACACATACATGACGTACATACAGGTCGACGACATCAGACGCATGAAACTGACATACGTACAGGCAACACACGGACATGACGACAGAATGTGCGAATGTGCCCGTAAATGCGAATGCAGACCCCACACTCCAACCATCCGTGCGTCACCTCACATACCTTATTATTCTAAAAAAGCCAAACGAACCACCAGCAATTTCACCGAAGCAATTATTGAGGGACCCATCTCTTTCCGGACACCTCTTCAGCGCATATTCCCGCCAACAGCCGTCGGGTTCGATCCTTCCGGATCTGCAGTAAAATTTTACGGCCCGGCAGTCCTGCCCCTCTTACTCCCCCCCTCTCACCCAAACTCGCCAAACCAAAAGACCAAAAGCAGTTGAACGGTAACGGTGGTCGTACTCACGGAAGTCCGCCTCATCATCATCCCGGGCTAAGGCGGGTCTGCCGCTCAGATCGCCACACGCAAAGCTCTCCAGTCGCTTTTCAGAGGTTACCTATCGGGCAACCCCTTCCACTCCACGCATCTATTTATCTCGCGTTGGGACAGAGAATTGACGCCTTGCAAAGCCTTTCCTTGCAAAGCCTTTCCTTGCAAAGCCTTTCCTTGCAAAGCCTTTCCTTGCAAAGCCTTTCCTTGCAAAGCCTTTCCTTGCAAAGTCACTCCCCAGCCCAGCACCATCTCACTTCTCTGGCGCGCCTAAACCTCATGAGCATCCTCAAAAACCTTTCCCCCCTCTTCCACCACCATGCACAGATTCCCTCTTCCTCCAGACCCCCCCCCCAGGAAACAGCTGACTCGGCAGTTAAAAAGTGCAACAGACGTTCAGTGGACCGTGCCGTTGAGATGACCGTTGGAAGCACCGTTGGCGGTTGGCAAATTACCGTTGGGCTCAGTTTCCAGATCTTCCTCCTCCTCCTCCTCCTCCTCTTCAGCCTTCCTGGTCTTCACCGCCTGCCCCTCGCCGCCCTCCGCCGGCTGCTCTGACGCCGCCGCCGCGCCGCTGTCCCCGCCAGCCCCCGGCTCCCTCGCCGCCACATCGCCGTCGGCTTTCGTACTTCGCGACAGCGCCAGGCCGGCGCCGTCGGGCCGTACAGATACGGTAATCGTGTCGCCCTCCGTGAACTCGTTGCGCAGGAGAGCCTGGGCCAGCAGCGTCTGAAGCTCACGCTGCAGAGCACGCTTGACTGGACGAGCGCCGTACGCGGGGTCGTACCCTCTGGACGCCAGATACTCCACGGCGGGATCCTTTAGATGAACCAAATGGGGGGCAAGACCGGGTGGTCGTCGTACCATTATATATTTACTATAAATGTATATGCACATGCACATGCACATGCACAAGAATTTGTGCTTTTGACTACAGCAAAATTTAAAATTCAAAATTCAAAACCCAAAATAAAATAAAGAAAGTGAAGAACGTACATAAAGATTACTTGATGGCGTGTGTGTAAAGCAAGATCCATATTCCATTTTATGAAGTTATCTGGGGTTTGTCACCTTTCCCCTATTTCCCCTATTTCCCCTTTTTTCTTTTTTTCTTTTTTCCATTTTTCCTTTTTTTCCCTTTCTTCTTTTTCCCCCTTTTTTCCTCTCCCCCCGCAAGGTCTTGTCCCTCCTACAGCTGCTCCCTTCCCCCAGCCTGTCTGCCCAAAGCCCTCCTTTCCTCCGCCCTCCTCCATCCTCCGCAACCCTCTCCAGTTCCTTACCGTCAGCTGCAGCCTCATGCGGCGCTCCGCCAACCGCGACACGAGCTTCTGCGCCCGCAGCGCCACGATCTGCTTGATCTGGTCGGGCTGTAGGGGGTCGAAGGTGATGAACTCATCCACACGGTTGATGAACTCTTCAGGAGCGTGTTGCAACAGCGGAGAAAGGAAGGGGGGAGGGGGCCATGGGGGAGGGGAGAAGACGTGTTGCGGAGGAGAATGAGGAACATGAGGAGGAGAATGAGGAGAAGAGGGGGAAGGGTGTGGGATGGCGGCGGAGGGGATGTAAATGCCGAGAGGACAGAAAGCCGCTGCCAGGCGATTCCAAAGGAGGAGCGCGCACACAGCAAGTGTCAAAACATTCCTCCAGGATTGAGACGGGAGGGAGAAAGAAATAAAGAGAGAAGAGAAAGGGAGAGGAAAGGGGGGGAGGGTGGCGATTAGAGGCGCAACCATGAAACATTTCTTTTCACAAAATGGCTTAAAACTGCAATGCGATGCTGGATACACACCGAGGCGACAGATTTACATACAAACAGTCCAAAAGGAACCCTAATCCAAAGACATGTAACCTAAAGACCAAAGCCTAAAGACCATGGAAATGAACAGCCACACGGGGGCACCTACCCACCCACCCACCCACCCATCCACCCACCCACCCATCCACCTACCGGGCCGGAAATGGCTCCGCACATGTTCCATAACCTTCTCCTTCAGCGCCGCCCGATCAGCTATGCGACTAGCGCCACCACTGCTGCCGTCCGCAGCTGCATTAGCGCCATCAGCATCACCATCACCATCACGATCACCATCATCGCCTGCGCCACCCTGCTCCTGAGGCTTCGAGTCCCCACGAAGGGCCACGCGGGCAAAGATCTCCGCAGACCCCAAGTTGGAGGTCATGATGATGACGGTATTCTTGAACGACACCGTACGACCCTGTACGGCACGGTACAGTACGGCAAGTGGCAGCAGTGTGCACAGATCAAACTCTAGCCGTATCTGACCACTCTCACTGACAACATACATGCAGCTCTCACACATACACACATACATACATACACACACGCGCGTGCCGATTTCCATCACACACATACATACACGCACACGCACACACATGGTAAACTGAGTTCCTCATGCCCGAACCTCCCCACCCCTGTTTTACCTGAGCGTCCGTGATGCGGCCATCGTCCAAAATCTGGAGCAGCACGTTGAACACATCCACGTGGGCCTGGTGTGGGGGGGGGGGCCCGGGGGGAATGCGGGTTGCGGGGGGATGGGTTGGAAAGTGACCGACACTCTCACATACACACCATATATACAATACCAGTGAATGGTGACACCAGTAATAGGACCCCGGGGGGGGGGTCCGGGGCGCGTTGAATCTCGGCGTACGGCAATGGGTTAGCCGATTGCCGTACATCATGTTGTACGACAAGATATTAGCCCCTTGCCGTTAGTTTAACAGATGGTGGCGATGGTGGCGGTAAACGTCAACGTACCAGCTGGTGATGGTGCGGTTGGGCGTTCGGGCACTAAAAAAACACATTGCGGATTCTGTTACCAATCCAATGAAGGTGGAAGGAAGGGGAGTTGATACGCGGTTGGTTCGATAGGACACACGCGCATATACGCATAATATACCTTCTCAATCTCGTCAAACAGCACGACACTGTACGGCCGGCGCCGTACACTGTCCGTCAGCATGCCGCCCTCTTCGTAGCCAACATAACCTGGGCGGCAATAATGCACGAGGTTGGGAGTTGGGAGTTGGAAGTTGGGTTTGGAGGTTCTCGGTGGTTGTCAAGTACGACAAACACAAACGTGGCCCCCCGTCCTCTCTCTCTT
Organism: Volvox carteri f. nagariensis; assembly: GCF_000143455.1. Classification (NCBI taxonomy): domain Eukaryota; kingdom Viridiplantae; phylum Chlorophyta; class Chlorophyceae; order Chlamydomonadales; family Volvocaceae; genus Volvox; species Volvox carteri. The sequence goes on from NW_003307563.1 coordinate 1,141,565, forward strand.
CTTATCTATTCATGTTATCAACCCGTGGCTCTTAAGCCCAACCTCATCCCTATCCATGCCCCGGCTGCCGTACAGCTTTTCACCCGCCCACCACCATCGTGGCTGGACTTGCTTTTCGTACAATATATAACCCCTATGCGATGAGACAAATCTGTGTATGTGTATGTACGACACGACGTCCCGCTTTCCCGACACCCCAATACACACCACACCACGTCTCACCACGGCGTTACCCCCCCTCCCAAACACAACCCCCCCAACACACAACGTCAACACTGTTCCCCACCGTCCAGCGCGCCCATCCCATCCCATCCCCACCATCTCCTCATCTGGACTTCTTCACATGCCACTGCGCACCTCAAAAACACACCCGCCATCAGCCACCCGCCTCCACCTCTTGCACACCACACCACACCACGCACATTACACGCACACCACCACGTCAGACACCCGTACCCAGCCAACACTACCAACCCCAGGGTCTTCCCCCCCCCTGGGCATTTCCATGTCGCCAGTCATGTGCGTGTGCTCCCCCCCCGTCCCCCCTGACCCCCCACCTCACCCACCGGGGGGTGCCCCAATCAACCTCGACACGGCGTGTTTTTCCATGTACTCCGACATGTCCAGTCGCACCATGGCCTCTTCCGTGTTGAAGAGGTAGGCGGCCAGAGCCTTGGCCAGCTCCGTCTTCCCAACGCCTGGGGAAAGATGTGGAAAAAGGGGTATAGATATGCATGATCTAGCACGGGGTGGGGTTGGGTTGTACTATGCTTATGCGGGTGGTGTGTGTGTGTGTGTGTGTGTGTCTGTGTCTGTGTGTGTGGAAATAAGGCATGTGTATTTCGCAGTACAGAGAGAGAGAGAGAGAGGAAGGTTGGGCGGGCGTGCTTACTGAACATTTGATGTGTTGGAGGCGGCGGAGGCGGCGGAGGCGGAGGCGGCGGGGTTTGAAATCATACGATGCGAGGAACTCAGAAAAAATGAACTATCGGATGGCAGTTGAAGTCCGAAACCGCCCCTAAGGAGCCATACGCGATGATGAGGGGGGGAGGGGGTGCCAGGGGGGAAAAGGCGGGGCGGGAGGGAGGCGTCGGTCGTCAGGACGATGAAGGGCAGAACGCGGGAGGGGGAAAGACGAACCACGTGAACGAGTGACGCTGCTGCCGGGGCAAGAGTGTAGTGCCAGGAGTAGAACTGACCAAAACGCGTTCTTGAAGGTGGCGACCTCGGGATGAAGTAATGAAGAAGATGTCGGAAAAAACTACCTAAATAACCGCCAGGACTAAAAAGGGGGGGAGGGAAAGGGGCCAACCCAACCCGACCCAAGATAGGGCCAAAGGATACGACCAGACGCAACATGCTGAAGGTGCTGCCGAGGCCGCGACACCAGGCCACGGGGAGTACGGCAGAACAACGGAGCGGGGCCACGTGACAGGCACACGAAGAAAAGCGGGGAGAGGGAGGGGGGGGGCCGAAGAAAAAGCAGCCGCCCGACCGCCGCATTGCCCCAAAAGAACGTCGTGCAAAACTCCCAACACCTCTTCAGCATGTCGTAAGTAAGGCCCCCCCCATCCTTATTTCTCCCCACCCCCACCGCCACCCGACCCGACCCGACCCGACCTGTGGGTCCCAGAAACATGAACGAGGCGATGGGCCCGTTCAGGTCCGCCACATCCGCCCTGCTGCGCTGTACCGCCTCCGCAACCGCATCCACCGCCTCCTCCTGGCCGATGATACGGCGGTGCAGCTCGTCCTGTGTCGGGCGTCGGGTGTTGGGGGGAGGGGGGGAAAAGACGAACCATGTGAACGAGTGAAGCTGCTGCCAAGTGGCGAAAGAGTGCTGCGGCAGATGTATGGGAAGCGGAACTGACTGTTGTGGGGTGGGGTGGGGGACGTCGGGGGGAGGGGTGGGGGGGATATCTAGAACCTAGCAGCTAAGGATCAAGTGCCCATGCCCACCGAAGGAAAGGAAAGGGTGACGGCCTGGATGATGGCGATGATGGCGATGACGATGATGATGGCAATGCTAGAAACGGAGACTTCAAGCACAGACATACCTGCAGTCCGAGCAGTCTCTCACGTTCACTCGCCACCAGCTTGGTCACGGGTATACCAGTCCACCGACTGATGACGGCGGCAATGTCGCCGTCGGAAACAGTGTGTCGTACGAGCCGCCCGCCGCCAATGCCAGGCCCCGCAGCTGCGCCGCCGCCGCCGCCGCCACCGCCGCCAGCCGCTTCCGCCGCGCGCGCTCGTGCCAACGACTCCTGAACTTCCGTAGCTTGTGTACGGAGCCGCGCCAGCATGGCATGGCCGGCGCGGCCTGCACGGCCCTCGCCATGGCCGTTGAGCTCCCCGTCGCCGTACATTCCGCTCGACATAGGGCCCGCCGTGCCGTCCATGTCGTATTCATCGTCCTCCCGCTCCTCATCGTCCTCTTCGCCGTCGGCCTCGACGTCGCCATTGTCCAAGGCCGCCTCTAGCCTGGCCACCTGTACGACAAATTACCTTTCATCGTACGACGTACGGAACCAGGATGCTTGAACGACAGAAATGGTTTGCAAAAGCGATTGAGTGTAGCCGGATACAAAAGCCAAAAGACAATACGCATCAAGTGCTGCCAATACCGCTGCTTAATCCGTACCGTACGTACCTCCATGTCAATGTACTGCTTCCTTAGCAGCAGCTCCTCCACTTTAACTCCCGCCTCGCGCTCCGCCTTCCAGACCGCCGCCACTTGATCTCGTTGGGTCGCCACACTCGCACGCTCGGCCTGTACGACCATCACACCCACATACATACATACATACATACATACATACGCGTAAATCAACGCAGCAGTGGTGGCCGTGGTAATGCCGGCAAAACGCGGGGTACCAGAATGACATTCAAACCATGCAAAACTGATTCGCAAGGAAGTGTACGGCATTAATGCAGTACAATTGCCATCAGATTCATCGCCATGCGGAGGAGCCATGCTGAAACGAATAATCCTTGAAGCCGCCCCGGCCTGGAAGGGAGAGGCGGCCACGCCGTCGCAATCCTCCCTTCTCCTCCCGCCCCCTCCCCCTCCTCCTCCCGCCCCCTCCCCCTTCTCCTCCCGCCCCCTCCCCCTCCTCCTCCCGCCCCCTCCCCCTCCTCCTCCCCCCTATGCCTTTCTTTTACTTCTGGCGCATCAGTCTTTCCTTGGCATCAGCTTCACCGGCCCGTGGTTCGCCTCTTCCCCCCTCTCCCCTCTCCCCCTTCCCCCCTTCACGTACCTTGATCTCCTCCAGGCAGGTGGCCGCTGTCTTGTCCTCCCCCCCCGCCGCCTTCTCCGTCAGCTGCGCCAGTTCCAGATCCAGCTGCTTGAGACGGCGCTCCAGGGAGTCCAGGGCACTGGGCCGCAGAGTCATCTCCATCTTAATCTGTAGAGGGGGGGAGAGGGGTGCCAGGGGGGAAAAGGTGGGGAGGGAGGGAGGCGTCGGTCGTCAGGACGATGAAGGGGGCAGAACGGGGGGGGGGGGAAAGACGAACCAAAACGTGAACGAGTGAAGCTGCTGCCAGGGCAAGAGTGTACGGACGATGAAGGGAAGGACGCGGGGGGGAAAGGGGGTACGATGAACCACCAAAAAACAAGGGCAGAAAGTGGTGGAATAAATACAAAACACCCGTGCAAGGGAAAGGGACGACAGAGCGCACAGCTACGCGGGCGCTGTGGTGATGAAGCGCACCAAGTACGTAGCCACCAGCGGGGGGGGGACAACGGGGGGGCTTGCCAAGCAGAGCGCCATTCGGTGCCACACACAGCCAAAGTACCCGGGTAGGGTGGGGTGGGGTGGGGAAAAACCCACACACCACACGCATCGGTGTCCAACCCCCGTGTGGCACTCCCCTTTCCCCCTCCCCCGCGAGATATCGGAGGGTCTTTTGGCGATTACTTGGCCGAATTACTTGGCGAATCTTTTTTTACCTTTTTCCCGCCAATCGTATATGGCGGGAAATGGACGATGAGAGTCCTCTCTCTTCCCTCCCTCCCCTTGCATCCCCTCCCTCCCTCCCTCCCCCCTTCTTCCCCCTTCTTCCCTCTCTTACCTGTGCCGTGGCCTCGTCCATGAGGTCGATTGCCTTGTCCGGCAGGAACCTTCCCGCGATGTACCTGGCCGAGAGCTGGGCCGCTGCCACCAGCGCATCCTCCCCCACCCTCACCCCGTGGTGCCGCTCGTAGTGGGGCCGCAGACCGCGGAGGATGGAGATGGTGACCGCGACACTGGGCTGGTCAACAAAGACCTGGGTAGCGAGACGGGAGGGGGAGACGGGAGGTGGAGGAAGGGAGGAGCTAAGACCAAGCACTTGCGAATAAAGCAGATACCTGTGATAGAGAACACGTCCTGGTATGTAGTAGGGATTGATGCGAAGGGGAAGTGGTTTGGATATACGTCGCAAAACAGGGAGGGAGGGAGGGAGGGAGGGAGGGGGGGGAAACTAAACGCAGCCCCCAACCTCCGCTCCTCTGCGCCCCCCGCAGCCGGACAGATCCCCCCCCCTTACCACCCCCACTGGCAACACAGGGTCTCCCAGCCCCCTAGCCACCTGCTGGAACCTCCTCTCCAGCCCGGGGTCCTTCTCAATGGTCTTCTTGAACTTGTCCGTGGAGGAGGCCCCGATGCAGCGCAGCTCGCCGCGGGACAGAAACGGCTTCAACAGGGAACCACCGTCCAGCATGGTCGCGCCCTTAGAGAGAGAGAGGAAAAACAATGAGGCCAAGGGAGGAAAGTGTGGCGATGAGGAGGGAAGGAGGAGGAGGCGGGAAGGGATGAGGATGAGGACGAGGGGGGTGGGGGGGAGAAAGTGGAGTAAGGTGAACGTCGGCATGTAAAGAAGGGAGCACAATAATACATCTACACATCTACTTTACATCCATCCATCTAGACCTTCTGGGCCCACAGCCTCTCTTCTTTACAGCCTCTGGGGTTCGGGTTCATGATGAACCCCCCGTACATACACACACACACACACAAAGCCCGATACACACCGACACACACGCAGCAAGAACACATACACCTATACACACACTAACGACTACAGCCCAGACCATTAAAACACACCAACAAAACATGCACACGGCCTCCCTCCCTCCCCCCCTCCCTCCCTCCCCCGTCAACCCACCTGTTGCCCCATGGCCGGCACAAGGTTGTGGATGTCGTCAATGAACAGCAGCACCCGGCCCCGGGAGGCCGCCACCTCTTGGAGCACCGCCTTCAGCCGGTCCTCGAACTCACCAGGCATCATGGCGCCGGCGGTCAGGGAACCTGAATGGTTGTATGTATGTATGACTTAGATTACATGGGCCGCGAGAGCCGTATGGATGTATGTATGTATGTATGTATGTGCGTGCTGTAAGAGTGTGTGCGTGTATGGTCTGATATTAACGGTGTGTGTATCGTTGTAGATTTAGGAGAGGAGGCTGGGGGAGGAGAGGAGAGGAGGCTAGGGGAAATGGAGGGAAATGGGCGACTGACGGCGGTTCAACCGCAGAAATGAGGCTCCCTGCATATGGCCGGGAGGAGGAGGAGGTGAGGCCCCCGGTGCACAGGGCCCCCCCCGCGGTGTGTTCCTGCGCTCACACCGGTTTCGTGTCCCGTCGTGTCCTGTCCTGCTCTGTCTTCTGGGGTAAACTGGGGTGAAGTGGTGCCCCGTACACACAGGTCTTGTTCCTCTACTCCCTCCAACCTGTCAGGAACCTCCAACACACACACACATACATACATATATACACACACACCGTGGCGGCGCCCTACCCAACCCAACGTTAGGCCCCTCCGAACCCCTGGTCGATTCCCATCCCCGACCCTACCAAGATCCAGTTCCACTATACGGCAGCCCATGAGGCTGTACGGCACGTCCCCTGCCACGAGCCTCTGCGCCAGCCCCTCCACAAGCGCAGTCTTGCCCACGCCCGTCTCCCCCACCAGCACCTTGGGCGGAAGGGGAAAAAGACAGACAGATAAACAGACAGACAGACAAACAGACGGAGATAGGAGGGAGAAGAGAGCGATAAAGGACACGGAAAGAGCGTGGGAGAAACGCTTTCCCGCGCAACAGGAACAGGGGAAGGAATCTGAACTTAAAAAAGCACGTGATCATTAAGTGGCGGATGGAAAAGACCTGAAAACCAACCAGGATCCCCTAACAGCGGCATGCGACGAGCCCCGCTAGACTGCCACAAAGCGAGGAGGCGGCGGCGGGGTGTATGTGTAAGTGTGTGTGTGTATTGTGTATGGGGGGGGCCAGGGGGGTAAGGCCAACCACTGGCGAATGAAGCAGATGGTACCAGAGATAGACGGATAGCCCAGGGGGGGAAAGACGAACCGCGAACGAGTGCCAAGCTGCTGCCAAGGAAACGGACGGGAGGGGGACGGGGGGGGGGCCCGCACCTTACCGGGTTGTTCTTCGTTCTCCTACACAGGATGTGCATCACCCTGCGGATCTCTTCATCTCGGCCGATGACGGGGTCCAGCTTCCCCGCCCGGGCTGCTTCGGTCAAGTCCTGGGGAAGGTGGTGTGCCGCGTCTCGTGAGGTTTTTTTTTGTGTGTGTGTGTGTCTGTGTGTCTGTGTGTGTGTGTGTCTGTGTGTCTGTGTGTGTGTGTGTGTGTCTGTGTGTCTGTGTGTGTGTGTCTGTGTCTGTGTGTGTGTGTGTCTGTGTGTATGTGTCTGTGTGTGTGTCTGTCTGTGAACATGTCACGGGATTGTGTGTTATACACAAAAAGTGACAGGTGTACGTCAGGGGGCTAGCGGGTGCGACGCAACGTGAAAAGAAAAGCGCCGCAGCAGACAAAGAGAAGTATCACCCCTTGGTGGGACTGTGTGGGAAAGGAAGACGTGGATGGATGGGCGCGTGTAAGTGTGTGCGTATGTGTATGTGTATTGGGGGGAAGACGAACCACGAACGAGGAAAGGGGGCCGAGGAGAGCGAAAGCACACACACACACACACACGTGTGTGGGGAAAAGAGGCGGCAGCACAGCATCCTTTCACCCGAGCCAACCAAAGGAAGACCCGTAGCCATTTCCTTTAATGACCCAGATGCCCCCTCATCCAAATCCCTCATCCCCCTCTCCACCCACCGGCACATTTTAGGCCACACAGGCAGCCGACATAAGGCCCCCCAGAGCACACACCTGTGTAAATCGCTCCAGGGGGGACAGATCCGCGTCAGGGCCACTGAGCGCCCCGGGGGGCTGCAGCAGCGTCTTCATCGTGTCCTCCAGCTCCTTCTTCGTCAAGGCTCCGGAACCAGCAGCACCGCCAGCAGCAGCACCGCTGCCGCCGCCGCCGCCGCCGCCCGGATCTGAACAGGTTTTGAATAAAAAAAAGTATTATCAGCGAGGTCACGTTCGGAGGGCCTTATGGGAAAAAGAGAGGACATCGACGGGACACAAAAGCCGTCCAACTAATATAAAACAGAACACAAAAGACGTTTATTCCGAATAGAAGCGGGATCAGACTCGCGGGAAGAAGGGGGAGAGAAGGAGAGAGAGAGAGGAGAGAGAGAGAGAGAGAGAGAAGGAAGAGATACCGAGAGAGGGGGAAGACTAGGGAGGGTTTCGCGACCAGAGTATCAGAAATGGGAAATAGATTGTACTACTTCCCCTACCTGCTACGCCTTCCCCCGTTCAGTTCTCGCATCCCATAGCACCTTTTGTCTCTATCCTGGTCTCCAGACTGCCACCCGTCCTCGTTCCCTTGTCCCCGTACAGCAAAACACACAAAAACACACACATACACACACGCAAGCCCTCCTTCGCTCACCGCCTGGGTGGCCCCGGGATCCCCCCGGGCCGCCGTACGGGTTTGGCAGTTTTGACGGTTGCAGCGCCGTACGTGTGGCCTCCAGCGCCGCCACGAGATGCTCCAGGCTGACCTCCTCCTTGCCATCGCCGCCGCCGCCGTCGGGGCCCCCCCGGGGTTCTGACCCTCGTGCGGCTCGCTGCAGGGCCGCCGCGCGCGTCAGCAGGAACTCCACATCCGCGGATATGGGCTGCGGAGTCAAAAGGAGGAAAAGACGAACCACGCGAGCGAGTGAAGCTGCTGCCAAGGAAAGAGAAGCAGAACTGACCAGTAGGGGAGGTGGGGAAGGAGCTACGTGGGGGAGGAAGCTCTGGGGATAAGCCTTGGGAGGATTTCCCGGATTTCCCCGAGGGGCTGTGAAAAAGGGGGGTGGGGGGGCAGTCCCCCCGGGATTTGATGCGGTGCGTTGGGGTGTGTTGGTGGAGGGGTTTTGACGGTGAGCGTAGAATGGAGGGATGTGGATGTGGATGTGGATGCGACGTCCGGCCGGAGGGGTCATTCGGTGATTGAGTGATTGACTGTAAATGCCATGACGGGGGGTGCTTTGCAGGTGGATGGAGGAGGAGGAACAGGCGGAGGATTGGGCTGCGGGGAAGGGGAGTGTGCAGGGGCGGAGACTGCAAAAAGAGGGAGCTGGTGTTTGTTGTGGGTTTTGAGGGGCACCTCAAGAAAAAAATGTGTTAAAAATGCGAATTTTGGAGCGCGCGAGCGGCATGTCATGTCGGCAAGCGTGGTAAGGAAACAAATATTTTGCAATATGTCTTCGGGGGAGCTGAGGGGGGCGGGAGGGAGGAGAGGAACTCAACCATTGCCGGACGGTTGAGTTCGCAAATGCTAAAGCGTTTGCATGTGTGTGTGTGTGGGGGGGGGGGGAACCGCAGTTTGTGTTTAAAGGGGCCTGACGCATGCCACAAAAGGAATCGTTAACTGCGGGAGAGCCGCGGCTAATGCGGTGTGGTAGAACCAATGCGTGAGCCGTGTCGCAACATGTCAGGTGGAAGAAAATCAGAGCTATGACTGGACGTTATGGCAGCGGCCTGCACGGTAACCCCGAACGATGGGCCGAACACCCTCTGGAACGTGCTCAGTGCAGACTTCCGCCCATCACACGCAATCAAACAATACAACTTATATGCAACGCAGTTACGGATATGAGGGACGTTCCATATAGTTCCAGCGACCTAGATCAATCCTCAGCCAGTCTCTTGTGTAAAACCCGGGTTGGCAAGAGGTTGGCAAGAGGAACAACGACGACCCTGGGTCATGCGAGCCGCCGCTAATTCAACAAGTGGCCTGCATGCCGGCTTCAAAATTACCTTTGAATGACGGGTACGTTTGCTTGTAAAAGCAGCTGCAACGGCACCCGCAACCGCTGCAGCGGCGACGCCAACGAAAGCCATATGGGCAGTGCTCATGCACGGCCGTAACAAGGCAGCCTTCCGCTAAACGGATAGAAAATAGAATTATAAGTATGGGATTAAGATAAAGTATCTGTTGCTTTTGCGATGTCGGCTGCTCGTCAATGTATGACGCTTTAAGTGAACCAAATTAAGGAAATGGGGCGGGCATACAAAATGCTGCAAATAAACGTGTACGCAATTGATGAGGCGGGTATTTAAATTAGTTGTAAAAGGGGAAATCGTCTTCTCCTTGCAAAGTGCCATGCAAAAGTACGGGCGTGTTATGGAAACCGTCAAACCGAAGCAAATCCTGCTAGCTGTTACATAAAGAATAACATCATTTGATGGATCAGAAAGTGATTATACCTGCCGCTCGACAGGAGCACTAAGCTCCTTTCCAACGGTGTCGCAGTGTGTTCTCGGCCCCTTGCAGTTTATCTATCAGCCGATTATGATCGTAATACTAGATGTATGCACAGTACAGAACTTCACTGGCTTAGTTCTTTTTAGCTGTTGATACACAGGTGCAACGCTGTGTCCTGCTGGCCGCCGCGTTAGCCCAGCTGTTGGGCGTATACCTTCAGGATGATGCATTCAGCAGCTGAGACATACTTGCTAAAGAAATTTGAACAATTTCGGCAAAGAAAGGAGGTGGGCGGGGCGGATGTTTCTCCGGGTGTAGCTGCGGTAAACAACTTGTTTCGAGGGCCGCCGGCCTATTCCAGCCGGATTCCCACATCTCGGCTTTGAGGAGAAACAATCACCAGGATCCCCGCTCGAAGATGGGCTCATTTGCATATCATGTCTGTCGGTGACTCGACCTTCGCGACCCTCAAAATCGTAGCTTGTTGCCTGCTTCCAGAACAATTTCATACGACATATGCACATATTCTCTCTGCTTTTGACACCCGTCCTGCGCTTTGACACCTTTCATTCGCAGGAAGCCGCGGCGGCCAGGCGGCAAGCCGCAGCACAGCAGGTCCGCCAGAGCCTGGCTTCCAAGCTGCCGCCCTCCCTGGCATTAGCCCTTGGCACGGGAAATAGTACGATATCGTTGCCCGCGCGGGGTAGCCACGTGGCACCTGGGTCGCGGGCCAGCAGCGTGGAGAGGGCCGACAGCACCGCGGCTGCCGCCGCGCCCGCGGATGCCACGCCGGCGGGAGAGACGGCCAAAGACCGTGCTCTTCGGGTAAGGACCGATACCAGAGGGAAGGAACCGGCGTTGAGACCTTGTGCATTTTGCTTCCCCCTTGCTTTTCGGACGCACAATCCGGACGCGTCCCCATTCCGGAATAATCACCTTTGGTGATCCCAGCCGCTCAGCGCACTGTGCTGCACCATATGCCAGCTGTAATATATGCCAGCGCACGTTCCCGCGTCAGCGCATGCAGCTGTGTATGTGTGTCTGTATGTGTATACGGCTCGGGGGAACCAGGGAGTGTGGTGTACGGGAGCTGTCGTCCTAGTCGAGCGGTATTGGCGAGAAACAGCTAAACACTATGGCTTTGGCACAACCACAATCTATCCACAGCTGCAACTTCGCAAGTAGACAATAGCCGGCACCTGGTATCTGAGCACACGCCCCGTCTCTGCATTTCTACCCGCTGCTAGCCATTCAGCAATTTGAAAGGATTGGCATCGCCCGTCCCTTAGGCCTGCAGGCCCCGTGCTATGGACGGATGTGGGCGGGTGAGGCGCCTTCACAGGCCCCTATGGGTTTTGTGTTTTAGCACCTTTTTAGCCTAAATAGCCAGAGAGGGTTTTGCGCCGTTATTCTCACGTACACCTGCATGGCCAGGCCCACACTTTCACACGCACATATACACACGCACTCGCGCGTGCTCGCAGGCTACGGAAGCCACTTTTCCCCGCTAGGTGTAAGTAAAGCACGCTGCCTTTTTTGCTGCGCAACTTCTCTAGCTGGATTCCCATTGCGTGTTGATGTTGCTCATGGTTGTCCCCCCTGTAGGCTCTCCGGCTACAGAAACAAAGGACAGAAGCCGCGGAAGCGGGCGAGCAAGTCGGCAGCGGTGCAGCTGCAGCTGCCCCCGCGACCACGTCGATCACAGGCCGCAAGCTGCCTAGCGCGGCGAGGAGGAACGCGGGGGCCGGCGGACCGCCGCCCACGCCGCTACACACCCCGGCAGCGTCCGAGCCCGAGCCTGCGCCCGTGGGCTATGTGCCCATCAGTCGGCAGCGCGGCGGCAGTGCCAGCGGCGGAAGCGGCGGCGGCGGTTCAGTTCCTGCTGCCGCCGCCGCTGCTGGCGGCGGCGGTGCGGTGCCCACAGCACCCAGCGCCAAGGCGTCATCCGCTCCACCCGGATACAAACCCCCGGCACCTGCGGGGTTCAAGCCTCCGGTGCCCGGAGGCTTTAAGCCCCCCGTGCCGGCTGGCTTTAAGCCCCCTGGCCCACCGGGCTTCAAACCCCCTGTTCCCACGAGCCTCCCGAGGCCATTAGGACACGCGGGATTCAAACCACCGGTTCCAGCGGGATTTAAAATGCCCATGTCAGGTGGCGGCAGCGGTGCTACCGGCGGCGGCGCGGGCGCGTCGCTGGCGGGGAATAAGCGTCCGGTGCCGGAGCCGCCGCCGCCATCCTCGTCGTCGTATGGGTCAGACGACGAGGACGACTACGATCCGTCGGCTTTGCACGGGTGCGGCTGTACGGCGGCTGCCGCCGCAGCCGCGGTCAGGGATGTCTGTCTCGGACATGGCGGTCCGGGCATGGTGTGCCCTTTAGCAAGGCGGATTTGTCCAGGGGCCGTGCAGGGTAGTGCATGTACGAGAGGCAGCTGCAGTAGCATGGGCGGCGATGTTCTTGGCCACAGCGGCAGCTGCAGCAATCACGGCCACAGCGTTGACGGTACTGTTTTTGGCCTTACGTCTGCTGACGGCGGGAGTCGAATTGCCAGAAGCAGAATGCATGTTGAAAGCTGGCATTACGGTGCCTTTCGCGGCGGCATTGGCGACGGCAGTTGTGGAGATGGGGATGGGGATAGCGACTGCGAAGCCAGCGGCTACAACGGTGGCGGCGGCGGCGGCGGAACCGGCAGCGCTGGCGGAGGATTAGGGCAGCAGCGGCTGCGCTGTTCGTACGATGGTAGTGCCAGGAATTGCATGGACACCATTCCACAGTACGACGGCGCTGACGATGCGATGCATGATGGTACGGGTGGCGACGGTCCCGACGCCGGACTGGCCAGTGCCGCCACGGCAGCCGGCGCAGGGCTGACGGTGCCGCTGATCCTTAGCGACCCCGTCGTCGCGACCGCCGCAGCTCTGGGCGCTTTGAGCGGCCTACCGCTGGGTACGGACGGCTTGGGAGTGCTTGGCGGCGGCGACGGTGTAGCGGCGGGCGTGCCGGGGTGCGATGCACTGCTAGTTCCTGCCGTACCGGCGGTGTCGCCGGAGGAGGCGCAATCAGCGCTGGCGGAGGCGACGGCGGCGCTCGTGCAGGCGACGGCGGCGCTGGCAGAAGCCACGGCGGCGCTGGCGGAGGCTACCTCTACGTCACCTGTGCCATTGCCTATGCCGTGCTTGACGGACGCCAACGGCTTGCCGGTCCTGTCGGATACCAACGGCCTGCCGCCATGCCTTGGGGATCCCAACGCCGGGTCTTTCATGGCAGGTGTCGACGGCTCGGCGGTGTGGGGGGTCATACCGTTCGCGGCGCCGTTCGCACCCATCGCTCTAGATGACGGTACCGCCGCCTTTGCGGCGCTGAGTGCCTCCGCCGCGGCAGGCGGCGACGGTGCCGTTGCCGGTGTTGCTGCGACAGCGGCCGCTGGTGCCGCCAGCGTCGGCGTTGGGGCCCTCGTCCCCGATGGCTTCGATCCTATGCTACCATCGCTACAGCAGCTACAGCCTCTACCTTCGCTTGACAATTCGGCAGCTACATCCGACTTTGGACTGCAAACCTTCCTTAGCGGGGTGCCCTTTGCACTCCCCGATGCTGCTAATACAGCAGCGGCGGCGGCGGCGGATACAGCAGCCTTGACGTCGTCAACGGGTAATACTGCCGTCGGCGGCGGCGCCGCCGCCGCCGCCGCCACGGCCGGCAGCGCGGCGGCAGCTGGCGCTAACGCAGCTCCCGGGTCAGCGACGGCCATGGACTTCTCGGTCATTGCGGCGTTGACCATGGCGGACGGCTCGGAGCTTGAAGCAGCGGCGGCGTTGACCTTTGATGACGACGGCGACGACTTGGACGCGTCGTTTCATGCCCTCATACAGTCCGACGACGAGCTTTGTGAGGACAACGAGCTAGCGGTCCGAGCCCCGGGACCCGGCCTTTGGCTACCAGCAGGCATTGGACCTGGAACGGCCTCGCCCGGAGGCTTGCTACCGCCGCCTCAACAACAAGCACATCAGCATCCGGATCAGCAGCAGCAGCAGGGCCAAATACTTGAGGTCCTGCACCAGCGGCAGCCGAGCATGCGGCCTGGGCCAATGGAGTGGGCTCCTGGGCAGCCGCATTCCCCACCGCCGCCGGCCCCGCAGCAGCAGCAGCAGCAGCAGCCGCAGGGGTCCGGGCGTCATGGAGCCAGCGGCAGCGCCATGCAGCTCTCAGGGGCATGCTACGGACTCGATGATGATGATAATGATGATGTTGATGATGATGATCAGCCGCATGCGATGGCGATATGTGGGATCAATGAGGGGCACGCACGAGCACAGCTGCATCAAGAGCGACGACAGAAGCAACAACAACAGCAACAACAAGAAGGGCAGCAGCAGCAAGGGCAGCAGCACGAACGAGGAGGACAACGAAAGCCGCAGCAACTTGGACAGCAACATGGACAGCAACATGGACAGCAACATGGGCCGCGAGTGCAGGAGAGTAGGGCCCAGTTACGTGCAGTGAAGCTGGAACCGGCAGCAGAGGATGCCGCCGCGGGTCGACGGCCGCCGCCGCCACCGCCGCCACCGTTGCCGAGGCAGCCGCAGCACCACCACCAGCGACATATGGCGCAACGGGAGCAACAGCAGCAGCGGCGGCAACAGCAGCCGCAGCAGCGGCAAGAGGCAGCAGCAACACCTTCACATCAGAAACAGCACCAGCTGCAGCAGCAGATGCAGGCCCAGCCTAAGCAGCAGCAGATGCAGCTAGGTAAGGTACAGGAGAGCACAAGTGCATCTGTGCACGGCTGCGGCGGTGGCGGCGGCAACGGTGGCGTCCAGGCGGGCAGGGTGCAACCCCCACATGCCGCGCCGCCGCCACCGCCGTCGCCCAACACGCCAGGACTGGGAGAGCCGTCCGGCCAGCGGGCACGCCAGGTCACCCTCCCCGCCGCCCAGGCGGACGAGAACGAGGATGACGGAGAGGAGGGTTGCATCAGCAAGACTTGTACGGTGAAGGCCCGCGGTAACGCGGGTGGCAGCGGGACTGTGATCCGTGTAAAGCTCGGGCCGTACCGGGCGACGGCGACGGCGGTGCCTCCGCCGCCTCTACCATTGCCACCTCCCCCGGGTTCTAACCTCACGCCGAGGGTCAATTCTGCGGTTTCGCCGCCACAGACCATTCCACCTCCGCCGCCTCCCAGGCCGCGTGCACTTTCGTCCCTGCCGCTCATGCCAGCCAGAAGCACGGGCTTCGGTGTGCCGGAGTCGTCGCCATTCGCAGGGGGTAACGGTGCCGGCGGCAGCGGTGGTGGCGGCGGTGGCGGTGGCGGCAGTCCCGTAAGGGGGCGGCCCGCCCGCGGGTCAGTCGGCGGCCCGTCCGTTGCATCGCCGTGCGCGTCTTTAGGCGAAGGTGAATCCGGCTCGTCTTCTGGTACGGCATCCTCGGAATCAGATATGGACTACAGATCCAGGTCCAGGTCCAGATCACCTGGTGCAAGTACGGGCCGTACGTGGGGACTGCGTGGCGGTGCCCCGCCGCAGCGGCGGCGGTCCCTCTCGCGGTCGCGATCTCGATCTCCTCCGTACCACCTGAAGCGGCGCAACTCACGGTCCCGTGGGTCGCGATCTCCAACTCGAGGGAGGGGCAGCGGCGGCCGCGTCGCACGATCTCCGTCCCGCTCCAGGTCTCGCTCTCGGTCCTGGTCGCCCAGAGCGGCAGCGGGCCGCAGAGGTGGCGCACGCTCGCCGCCGCCGCCGGTGAGTTACTACCGCGGTGGTGGTGGTGGTGGTGGTGGTAATGGTGCTGATCCTGGCAAACGCGGCGGGCGCCGGCGCCGGCGGCGTCAGCGCGGTGGCAGGCGCCGCGGGCAACAGGGTTATGCGCATGCTCAGGCAGCGGCTGGGCCGCCAGGTAATACAGCAATGGCGGCGCCAGCAGCGGCGGCGGCGGCGGCGGCGGCGGCACCGCCGCTGCTACAGCTGGCAGCTCCTGGGGCCGGCGGCAACGGCAGTGGCGCTGGCAACACCTCCCCGGAGGGGTAAGTCGCAACATCGTGCGCAACATGTGTTCATGCAGTCCCATGGGTTTCACGAAGCAAGGAAGCTGTCTGGCTAGACACAGCCGCCATGGACAGGGTATCTGGCTAGACAGCCTACGGGTGCGTGCCAGTTGGGCCCGGATGGTGTGTGTGTATGTGTGTCGGTGTGTCGGTGAGCGCCCCGGACATCCCGGACATCAACATACTTGTTACCGCAGGTCGTCAAGGGTTCATCATTAGGCTTATTAGGGCGTAATTCATTCGTCCAATCGCCACAGTGCTTCGGAGCGACTGATTGGAACATAAAGGGGCTGTTTCCGGTGCTGCTCTTTGGCGCTGACAAACAAACGAGCTCCTGTCGCACTATTGCCCGAGTGTTATGATGATGATGGAGAGGTGGACACGCCAATCCTATATATAGCCGGTGTGTAGTCTGGTTTCCGCTGCAAACACGGTCGTGTAGCCGTGACCTGCTGAGGGCCCGAAGCAACATAACAATCCCTTCCTCTTCCCCCATGTTTTCCACCTGGCTGCGCTCGTGCTGTAGGTCGGCTACACGGCCTTTGCCTCCACCTCCACCCCCATCGGACAATCGCGGCTCCGGCGGCGGCAGCAGCGGCGCCGGTAGCGGCATCGGCGGCGGCGGCGGCGGCGGCGGAGCCGCCGCCACCCAGCCAGCTGGCGGGTTCGCTACCGCGGCCCAGCATCATCGGGACATGGATCGACGGCAGGACCGCAATCGCGACCGCGACCGCGAGCGCGGCGACCCACGGGACAGGGATCGTGACCGGGATCGTAGTGCGGTTCGTGAGTGGGACGCGCAGGGTCAGCGAGGGGGCGGAGGGCCCCGCGCATGCGACCGATCGGATGGGCGGGACCGAGACCGGGAGAGGGAGCGCAGCTTCGGTGGCAGCGGCGGCGGCGGCGGCGGCGGCGGCAGCGATACGCGGTCACTGGAGCTCGCGTGTACTTTGTTCGTTGGGGACCTGCCGCACGGCATCAGCGTGGCGGAGCTGCGGAACGTGTTCGCCACGTACTCCAAGGTGGGAACGGGCTTGAGGTGGGAACGGGCTTGAGGTGGGAACGGGCTTGAGGTGGGAACGGGCTTGAGGTGGGAACGGGCTTGAGGTGGGAACGGGCTTGAGGTGGGAACGGGCTTGAGGTGGGAACGGGCTTGCGGTGGGAACGGGCTTGAGGTGGGAACGGGCTTGAGGTGGGAACGGGCTTGAGGTGGGAACGGGCTTGCGGTGGGAACGGGCTTGAGGTGGGAACGGGCTTGAGGTGGGAACGGGCTTGAGGTGGGAACGGGCTTGCGGTGGGAACGGGCTTGAGGTGGGAACGGGCTTGAGGTGGGAACGGGCTTGAGGTGGGAGCTGCGTTTGGCGGTGCGTGCGCGGGGTTTGCGATCTTTGGGACTGCAAGGGAGGACGGGAACTGGCTGTGGGTGTGTACGCAGTGTAAGCCTTCTCTGGTTTTCCTTTGCGCCGTTCGGTGTGAGGGATTGGTGTGGGGCTGGTAAGGAGGGAAATGCCAGCCGGCATTTCCCATTTTCTACAAGTCAGTGCGTTTTCTCCAAAAATTGCGATATGCGATATAACTGGCATTGAACCAGGACACCGGAGCTCGATGTTCGTGTTAATTTTCCTCGTTCTTAGTCCTCCTGCTCGCATCCTGAAATGCTAAGATGTACTTTTCCGCGACTGTAGGAGGTGGTCAATGCCAGACTGGTTTCGGGGCAGTTGTACGGCTTCGTAAGATTCTCCAGCCCTGAGGCCGCTACTGCAGTGCTGGACTTGTCCCGCAGCATGGGCGTGGAAGCGGGCGGCCATAGACTGACGGTGGCTAGGGCACAGGGCTCGCTTCCGGATTGGAAGGTGGGTGGTTGGAACTTGGTTGTGCTCTCTGGAGAGGAAGGTTTTATGTTCGGGTTAAGGGTGGGAAGGCGCCCGGGGCAGCGAGTTGGTGCGAGGAAAGCTGTGAAAGTCATTGTTGCTCGGCTTTTATGTGCTCTGGCAGAGAGGAGGAATTAGGAGAACCTGCCATTGTGATTAGGAATTTGCGCCACACACAATGAGCTCTCGCAATATACCCCTTTTCACCTGGCCCTGCAGAAGACGGGTCCATCCCAGCAGCGTCGCGACTACACCGTATCGGAGGGTTATGGAGTGCCGTTCGACTTCCCGCCCATCGCTATTGCACCAGGCCCGATGCGGATGCCGATGAGGCAGCCACCGATGTTTGGCATGTTTGGCATGGGCTCGCCGATGGCATCAGGTCATCGTGTGACACGCCACGTTTTGGAGTATGATGACTTGTAGTTAGATGTGCTAAGGATGGGTGAGGGCAAAGGTTACGTGCCGCTCCGAAGCCGAAGTTTTGGAAGGGCTCTGGTAGCTTTCTTAGAAAAGAGAAAAATGCTTACGTACGTATCTCTCAAGTGGTCATGCTTTTTACCTATATAGCAGGCAGGAAGGCAGAACGTGAAATTTGAGTTACAGTTAGCGAATGGAGGTTTTGGAGCTGGATCATGGTGTAGGGGGGTATGGTTAGGGCTCAGACCGTTTTCTCAATTATCTTTTCTGATTTGTCCTCTTTTTTCCTAGAGATTGGATGTAGAAGAGGTCTTTGCATGCTGTAGGGTGGCGATTTGGCCCAGTTCTTCTGCGAGATACCTAAACCAAGCATACACACCTTTGCAGGCATCTTACCTAGAAAATGCACAGGGATTATTATGTAAACGCATAAGGATGACGCTGAGGGCTCTCGTTTGGGGCGCGCGCACACAAACGAATAGGAATGACAAAGGCTCTGGAGCTTTCTGGGGCGGCCGATTTTGACGATGTACCGACTCCTGCGTCGAGCTCATGCGGCTGCGTCGAACTGCAGCTGCTTGTACCGGGCCCAGCCGTTGGCCTCGTGAATTTGGGGAACACATGCTTTTTCAATTCCGCGATCCAGTTACTCTTAGCCTGTCCGCAACTCAATAAAGCTGCAACACCAATTTGGGGGCAGGCGGGGACCAAGTCTGGGCTCCCGGGCGGCACTGGAGGGGGATCGTCGCCGGGCAAGCCGGGAGTGCTTGGCCGCGGGCCGCTGGGCTTTGCTCTCCAGCAGGCATTCATCAACGCCAACGGTAGGCATTCGGCATCGTGGTGCTTGCGCTTTCAGTGTCAACAGGGGCCACGGAGCGTGATCAGCCCTTTGCCCTTTGGGTTACCCCACACAGCCTGGCTGCGCATCCAAGGCCACACAAAGTACCTCCAGTAACCCCAACCAAGGGCACCGCATATGGCAGAGCTGTCCGAGAGGAGGAAACGCGTTTTCCATCTCGTCCACACAAGTCTCACCTCCGTCACGTCCTCCCGCACTGGTTACCTGACCGTCGGCAGTCCATTTTTTGCACTGCATTTCGCAGGCAGTGAAGATGAGCGCCTTCCCTTCCGATTAAGCTCCTCACTTCCACACAGCGTGCAGCTCGCGCACCCGTCCTTGCAGTCTTCTAGCATCTTCTTGTTTTTCCCGCACCGGGTCACTCCTTGCTGGAACCCTGTGGGCGCATCCCACAAGATTTCGACAACCCTCGCTGGGGCCTACCATGGTCCGGTCATGCACCGGCATGTAGACCCCTGCATCCAGCCTCAACCTCCACCTGCACCTCAAAGCCGCCTTACCTAAATCCTCTTGCCCGGCAGCTAACACTACAAACCTATAGCCCAGCTTGGGAGCTGAAACTCACTCAGCCCACCTCAGTCCAATGCCATCCGCACACACACTCACACTCACACACCCCGCAGGCCTACATGGCCGGGGCACCCTGGGACTCTCCTCACAGCCCAACAATGCCCATCACAACCACGGTCACCACCACGCCCAGCACGGCAACAAGGGCGCATACAATCCGCAGGCGCTGCTAGCTGCGGTGTGCCGTGTGGCGCCCCAGTTCAAGGTGCGTGTCTGAAAGGTGACTCCGTCCCGTCCGTGACCGTCTGTCTTTACGGAGGCCGAGTTGCGACCGTTGCATATATATCGCCCATGGCATCAACTTAATGGCCATAAGAACCAGGTCACAGCCATGTGTGTTTACGCGGAAACGTGTCTCGCTTTGCTTTGCTTTTAAACTGGAATCCGGCTCCTTACATGATAAACCCCATTTCATTCCTGCTACTGCAAAACCCAAATTTCCGCTATCTCACCTAAAATTCACACAGAATCAATTCCAAGGCCAAAAAGTTAACACCTATTTCCCCCCGGTGCGATCCCCGGGTCGATTGTGTTTTTCACCGCGCGCGCGCACGCGCGCGTGCATGCGTGTGTCTGTCTTTGCAAACCGTCAACTGTCAACTTCTGCAGGGCCGCCAGCAGCACGATAGCCATGAGCTGTTGCGGCTGCTCCTGGACGGTTTGCAGGTGGGTTGGGTTGAACTGGGGCTCCTGGGTACCAGGATTGTTCTGCGCTTCGGCGACGTGGACCTTGGCGGTAGGATGCTATGTGCTACGGTGCGGGGCGGATGGAAGTGAAGGTCTGCTGGATTACGATGGGGTACGATGGGGTCCTGGGTTGAAGGGCTCTGTGCATGTATGGCACAGCCAACGTCAGTTGGGTATCTTGCCGCACCCTACCCTCCAGTCGTCCTCGGAACGCGGTTGGCACGGTTGGCTCGTCGTAAGCTGTGTGCTCTGGCCTACCCTGGCCTACCCTGACCCACCCTTGGTTTGTCCGTTTGGGGTTCACTAGGAGGAAGAGAAGCGCGCCATGGAAATGACCCGCCGCCGACCCGGCAAGGATCCCGCCTCGCCGGGGGCGGCGACGGCGGCGGTGGCGACGGATTCGTCAGCTCCATCACCACCCGCTGCCGGCGGTGGCGGCGGTGCGGCTGGTGCAGGCAGTGACGTTTACGGTGCGGCCGCCGATGATTCATCCTCCGTCGTTGCCAGTCTGTTTGGCGGAGAGCTCGCCAGCTGCATCCGTTGCAACACCTGCGGCCACACCTCCGTGTCGTCCGAGTCGTTTTATGACCTCTCCCTGCCGATTCCTGATGACCTGCCGGCCTTGGACGAACGGGAGCTCAAGGCGCTGGGCGCAGCAGCAGCAACGGCTGCGGCTGCAGCAGCAGCGGCCGGACAACATCAGGCAGGGGGCTCTGCCGCGGTTGTTGCCGCCGCAGCAACAGCAACAGCGGGGAAGGGCAGGAAGCTTAGCAAGAGAGAGAAGCGCGAGCTGGAGAGAAAGGAGAAGAAGGCTAAGGAGGCGGCGGCTAAGGCGGCGGTGGGAGCGCAGAAGGGCGGTAGGGAGGCCGCTGGGAAAGTGAAGGGCAAGGGAAGGGGGGCAGGAAAGGCCCAGACAGAGGAGGGCCCGGACCCAGAAGAGGTTGCGGAGGCGGAGGCAGAGGACTCAAAGAAGCAGCAGGAGGAGCGGCTGCTGGAGAAGCAGGATGTGGGCGGCGGCAAGACGCTGGCAGGCAAGGGGAAGGGCCCTGCCGGCAGGGTCCCGGCGGCTGAGAAAGCGGCGACGGCAGCGGTCGCGACGGCTGCGGCGGCGGAGGGTGGGGACAAGAAGAAGCTGAGCCAAAAGGTAGGGCGGAGTTGCGAGCTGGTGCCGCAACCTTCCGGAGCTATGAAGCTGCTGTTGACAACCTTGCCTGTGACGGCAATGAGGAGGTTGAGAGCGGGATGATGATGATGATGATGATGATGATGATGATGATGTTGGCCATCCTTAACCACCGGCGCAGCTTATCTTATCTTATCTTACCTTATCTGATCTGATCCGATTCGATCTGATCTGACCTGACCAGAAGGCTTGAAGGTCTCCGCCCACAACCCCGCCTGCCCATGCCCATGCCCATGTCCATGCACGATCCATAATTCCTCCCTTCGGACCAGATCCATCGGGTTGCCCCCCTACCTCGCGCACTTCTCTAATCGTCCCCCAATCGCAACCTTCAAGATGAGGACGTTTCACATCCTCATAAATCCCCAAATCCTCACTTCTGCATATGCAGTTGATATATCTACCAATTCATGCTTCTCTTCATATCTTTCTTACACCCATATCCCCACGTGGGCTCTTTTTATCATGTCGCTGTCCCGTCGCCACCCAAAGCAACTCCGGAAATTGGAGAAGGAGCAGCGCAAGTTGAAAATCGTGGCCAAGCGGCAGGCCAAGAGGGCCGACAAAGTCAAGGCAGCGGCCGGCGGGCTGGAACCAGAGTCGGGGGATGAGGGCTCTGAAGCCGCCGCTGCCGAGCCATCATCGCCGACCAGCAGCCATACGGCTGGCGGGTCGCAGGTGGAGCCAGCGGCAGCTGAGGACGCGGCGTCGGTGTCGGCGGTGGCCGCAAATGGCTTGAATCAAACCCTGGTGGCAGATGATGACGACGGAGACCTCAGAGTCGCTCAGATCATGTCCGAGCCCCTGGAGCCAGCCCGCGCCCGCGTCGCTACCGAAACGCTCGAGAGCACGGAAGATGCCGCCGCTGCCGCCGCTGCGAAGACCCCTCACCGTCTCAAGACGGTTGCTTCGGACAAGGGGGCTGCCGGGCCGCCTCCTGTGGATGGGACAGAGCCGGCTGGTACGGATGCCCTGTCTCAGTCGGTTTCGCCCGCTGGGGGGATTGCACTGCCCGCTGAGTCCCCACGGCACGGGAACCTGCCGGCGGATATACAGACAGGGCGACAGACAGAGCTGCAGGCGGGGTCTCAAGCCGAACTTCACGCTGAGATAGGAGCGCAGCTCCAAGCTGAGATGGAAGCCGGGATACAGAACGAGTCGCAGGTAGACCCGGTAGAGTCGTTGCCCGAATCGACTAGGCAAGAGCTAGAGGAACGGGCGCCGTTTGGGGCGGAGGATTCAGTGCGGGAGCAGACCCTGCCATCATCGCCACTGCCATTGCAGCCGCTTCGGCCTCCTAGGGTGTTGGACGTCGGTGCCTGCCTGGCCGCTTTCTTCGCCGTGGAGAGTGTGTCCTGGGAGTGCCCTCGCGAGCGAGCAGAGGCGCTGGATGCCGCCGCTTCCGCCTCCGCGGGACACTCCGTTGCCGGCAGCGTGGCGGCCACGCCGCTTACGCCGACACTCCGCAAGCAGGTGTGTGTGTCTGTCTGTGTGTCACGCCGACACTCCGCAAGCAGGTGTGTGTCTGTCTGTGTGTGTGTCACGCCGACACTCCGCAAGCAGGTGTGTGTCTGTCTGTGTGTCTGTTTAATTTATCTGAGCAGCAATACAGGAACATGTCGGTATGTGTATGCGTGTGTGTCTCTTGAGTGTATATGTCTGTGCGTCTGTGTGTCTGTGTCTGTATGTTATGGAGGTGGGTGATCCACCGCCGCGGTGACTCCGCCATCCCCCCGTCAGGTCGCTCTTTTGCTTCGTGCATGTTTCGTAAATAGCCCCGGCGCGACGGCCCCGGGGCCCTAGCATGGTGCTTATTGCCCTGGGCGTTGCGCATTCAAGTCCGCCGGGGGGGGGGTGGGAAGGGTCGGCACGGGTGGGAAAGACACCTCTCCTATCCTTGCAGGATGCCCTGCCCTTGATCCTCGAGGATCCTGCAGCTGATCACCTCAATTGATTGAAGGTCGGGACGTACATTACTTACAGCGCGACTGCTGCAAGTCATTTAATTACTGCAAAAGTGCTGCTGCTTTAGTATCCTCTTCTTCCACACGTGTATATAATTTGTATCTCGTCGTGTTTATCTCCCCCGCCCCTGCCGCAGGTTTCTTGGAGTCCGGGGGCGCCGGAGGTGTTCCTGGTGCCGGGCAGTGCGGAGCAGCGGGGGACGGACCTGGGGGAGGCGCTGCGGGGCAACGCGCCGTTCTTCAGGTGGGCTTTTTCGACATCTTATTTACCGCCTTTGGGGGTTTCTCTTTTGCTGGCTCCGTGCCGCCCCCCAGCCCAGCCCCAAGAGCCCTGCCATCAAAGGGAACTCAACATATTGTTGTTACAGAGTGGATGGCTTCTGGCCCATGCATACATATATACCCGGGATCGATACCCATTAGGGTCAAAGTCCTTCCGATGGTGGAAGGTATTGCGCCCCTAGTTGATGGACGGTGGTGACCTGGGATAAAGTTAACCTGCGAGCCGACCAGGAATAGAGTTGCGCCGCTGTCGACCCGGCAGATTCCGTTGGATGCTGGTGGTGGGTGCGGAACCTGAGCGATCCACTGAGAAGTTGACTAGGGTGACTGGATGAGGGTGCCCCGAAATACCGGGGAAGGCAGGGTTTCGCAGGGTAGCTGCCACGGACGAAGATACACCCCCCTGTTTCACACATCATATATAACCGGGCTCCTATGCGAGCGTCGGGCTTCCTGATGGCAGGGCTTGGTGCTGGGCTGGCTTGAAGAATGGCTTGAAGATAGGCACCGGATGGTGGGGAGCTTGGAGGGTCAAACGAATAAAACGTGCGGCTCAGCTCGGGAGCGTGGAGAGGGGCGGAGAGGGGCGGCTTTCCAGGGAGGGCCTGGGGGCAGTGGCCGGCGAACGGGACATGGGACTTTGCTCTGCAGTGTGTCTGGCTGGCTGGGGCCGCTGGGGCTTGTAGCGGTGGTTACGCGGTGGAGAGTTGTAGGAGCTGGAGGCTGGTAATGGGGGGTAGTATATATTGCGGCTGGCCGACCTGCCGCAGCCAGGGTGGGTGGATGTGGGCGGGTAGGTGTGTCCCATGCGTCGCACGCAACTACTTGCGCCTCTGCTAGTACACACGGGGGGCCAAACAGTGGCCTGCTGGGTTTTTTTCGACGCGACACCCTTCAGTCAGTCTGCCCCGGAAGCCCCGGGGTTCACCGGGAGGTGTTTACACATGTCGGTTCTACGATTAGCCGTACGTGTCGTAGTAGAAGACAAGGAAAAAAGCTAGGTTTGGACGTGATGTGCGCTTTGGGTGTTGTTTTGCATATATATGGGCGCTCTGGTTTCCTCGCCTGATACGGCGCGCAACACATTGGGTGTCGTTTTTTAGCACGCGCAGCTCCATGGTTTGACGTCTGAGAATCCCGGGAATTAAGAATCCCGGGACAAAGCCTTGAGATGAGGACCTCGCGCGGCTGTGTTCCCCTCCCTGGACCTCCCTCACCACACTCCCACAGGCCCGCCAAAGCGCACGGTGCATCGTTCATTGTCCAGGTGGGTGTATGGGTGGGTGAGTGGGGCTCGGGCCTGAGAGATCCTATCAGTTGGAGGAGTGTGGCTTGGAATCCTTTTGGGGTTCCTTTGGCGGTGTTATCTTGTCCATCCGAACAACTCTCCCTTCGCCCTGCGGTTGCTAATTCAATGAATCAATCAGCCTGAAGCGCTTCACGGCCGCTCGGAAATCTTCATCGCCCGACTTGGGTCGTAAAAACACCCCCCCATGGTGCGTTTATCCCTTGTTTTTCAACTTCCACTTCCAACCCCACCTTCCACCTGACTCCGCCGTTAACTCATAAACTTCAAATAGGATAAAATATCTATCCTTATATTCTGGGACCATCCTGTAGTAGTGCATGATCTCAAGCTAGAAAATTACTCTCACCCCTACCCCCAAACCCAACCCCAAAACCCCACAGGCCCAATTAGACCCTTTTGAAACGGAAACGATGTACGTGCAGCTACTGCCCTTCGCCGGCTCCACGCGTGCCGCCGCGCTACTGGCAGCGGCGGCGGCTACAGCCGCCAAATCATCCTCGTCTCCTGCGGCCGCCGCCGCCGCCGCCCTGGGCGCCTCTCCCATCCCCGCCGTCCCCATGAGCCCCGTGCTGTCGACCATCCTGGGAAGCACCCCACGCAGCAGCAGCCCGCGTGGCGGCGGCGGTGGCGGTGGCGGCGGCGGCGGCGGCAGCACGTCACCGCTCCTGCCGCCGTCGCCGCGGCGGCAGCAGGAGCAGCCGCAGCCGCAGCAGCAACAGCAGCCACGCCGGCGGCAGCAGCAGCAGCAGCAGCAGGAGGACGACGCGCTTCTGGGGCCAGGGCCGTTCTCGGATCGGGGTCTGCTGCTGGCCCGTTTGGATGTGGGACTGGCCTGGCGCTGCGGTGACTCGCCCCGGGACCAGGGTCGGCGGGTGCAGGCGGCGGCGCAGCTGGTAATGGACTGTGTGGCAGATTTGATGCTGGCCCCCGGAGGCGAGTGAACCGGGGACCGGGAACCGCCAGTTAGGTCCCTGTTGGGTCCCTGTTGGGTAGTTGGGGCCTCAACTGCGATATTTCCTGTATTCCCTACATATTTTACCTTGTCGCCGTGCCATATATATGTATATGTATAGTCGTAGTTTTATGCGTTTGCCTCTTTGGGGCTTTTGTTTTTAGTTTTAGTTTCTAGTTTTCATGTTTGCTGTGGTTTGTTTGCCTTTTGACCTGCCCTCCCACGATATGACTGTTCCCGCGACCCCGGACACAGCGTAATTTAAGGTTGGCAGTGCTCAATGTGGTTGTGGCGGTGCTTGATGGTTGTTGTAATGGTGGTGGTGGTGATGGTGGTGGTGGTGGTGGTGGCCTGCTTCCTGTCTGCAGGCCTTCAGCACCTGCTGGCCGTGCTGGAGGGTGGCCTGGAACTGGCGGAAGCGACCACCTTGCAGCAGCAGCAGCAGCAGCAGCAGCAGCAGGGTAGGAGCAGCCAGTTCGGCCAGAGCTGCAGCGGCGGGAGTTGCGGAGGCGGCAAGGTGCGCTTCTCGCTGCGTGGGAAGTACCGGGCAAGCTTAGGCGCGCCATGCGACCTTTCGAGTACTACTACCCTGCCAGCGGCGAATGACGATGGCGTTTCCAGGGCGGGAGACGAAGCTAAAGTCGCACGGGACGCCGACGGGACATCGTCCACGAGCCGGGCGTCATCGGCGGCGATGCCCATCACAGTCAGCAAGAAGGGAAATGGGCCGACGGTACGGCGTCGTGCCGCCACCGGCGGTCACGAAACTTGGGAGTACCCCACCGCGTTGCGGCGGCCGGCGGAGCACCCTGCGTTCGCCCATGTGGGCGCGCGGGCCCTGTCCGGCGCCTTGACACCGCCGAACAGATCCTCCTCATCTTCATCTTCATCTTCATCCTCGTCGTCGTCGTTGGAGTCGTCGGCCTCCACATCTCCGGACATGTCGCCAGCTGACAGTGATACGGAATCTGAGCGTCGGGAGGAAGCAGTCGGCTTGCACGGACAGCGCCCACCGTCGCCGCCGCCGCCGCCGCCGGTAGCGCAGCGCGGCGCGGTGTCGCTGGCTGCGGCTGCTGCAGCGGCGGCGGCGGTATCCACTGTCACGCCTCCGTCCCCGCCTCCGCCTCCGCTGCCATCGCCGTCAGCTTTGGCAAACAGAGCCGCGATCGAGGGTGCGGATGTGCCGTGTTCATACCGAGTGGATGAGGACGACGGCCGCGTGGCCACGCCGTCCGTGACCGTAACTTCCGCTGCCGACATGGCCAGCGGAAGTGGGGACGCTGCCGCCGTCGCCGTCGCCGTCGCCGTCGCCGGGGCAGCTGGCGATGTCCCGAGCCGGGACCCCGACGGGTGCGGCATGGAAGACCCGGCGCCAAGCACCCAAGCTGATGTTGCTTTCTTGCACATGCATGGAGTTAACCTGGACCCTTCCTTGCATCCTCCCCACCACCACCATCATCAACATCATCAACATCATCAACATCATCATCATCATCACCACCATCATCATCACCATGAACACCAGCAATCCGGCGGCGCTGGGCAGAAGCCAGGGCCGCTTCTTGGCGCGGGTGGCTGCGGCAGCGGCGCCGCCACCGCGGATGCAGATGGGCTTCTTGGCGACGCCTGCGCGTTAGGACGCATCCACAGAGCCGCCGCCTCCGCCGCCGCCGCCGCCGGCGCAGCAGCACCTGTTGACGCAGACACAATGTTTGATATGGACGACCTCGCGCCACCCTCATCGTCGGCGACTGTGCATCTGATCGAGGAGTCCTTGAGTGGCCAGCAAGGCCAGCCGCCGACGACGTACGAGTTGGTATCGCCGTCGGCAGCGATTCTAAGCCTGCTTTCGCCGCCGCCACTGGATCGATCGCCGGTTCCGCCTGTGGATGGGCCGCTGCCGGCGGCAATGACATCGCCCACGCGCAGCATGCCAACGCCAGCGGCGACATCGAGTGCTCAAGACTTCGACATTGGGGGTGCCGCCGCCGCCGCCGCAGTGGCGGCCAGCAGCATGATTTCCGCCGCCATACTCCCAGCGCCGCCGGCCTGCAGAGTGTTAGACGCCGTTTCCTTCAACCCCGCGGCCGCGGCCGACACGGATGTCGATGCCGTCAAGCGTTCGGCTCCAAATGAGCTCGGCGCCTGCGGCGGCGCCTCCGTCGACGACTTGCATAATTTGGGCGACGCGCCGGGACCGCCACCTCCGCCGCTGCCACTGCAACCGCAACCACATGTCGTTTCTCCACATGATACGTCAGTGGCCTCAGAGTTCAAATCTGGAGCCGGCTCCGGATCAGGTTGTAGGAGTGACAACGTCGTACCAGCTGTACGGCATGAGACGGCGGCGGAACCTCCCGGCATTGCCATCGACAGCAGCTCACCCCGGGCCCCGGCGGGACCCACAGGGCCGACATCCTCCTCAAGCTCCTCACAACCCATCCGCATCCCGAGCAGTACGTTGTCGTCCTCGCCCTCGCCTTTCTGCACCCCGCTGTTGCCGGCGGCGGCAATCCTTGAAGGGGATAACGGGGGCGACGGCCGCCGGCTGTTGTCAGTACCGTCGGCAGTAGCGCCGACGGCACCCGGTGGCGGCAGCGCCGCCGCTACTGCCGCTGCTACCATCCCCAATGGCCGCTTGCGTTGTCGTAGCAGCAGCAGCGGCGGCGGTGGCGGCGGCGGCCTGCGCCGCAGTAGCGGCAGTAGCTTCCAACGCCAGTCGACTAAGCAGTACTGCCTTCGGCGGCCTCCTGAGGTCCTGGTACTTCACCTCAAGCGCTTCTCCGTCGACTCCCGGGGCCGACTTACCAAGATCGACAAGCATGTAAGTGAGGGGGGGGGGCCCTGCTCACGGAACAGCCAAAAACTCCCACCCGGGTCGACGAGGCCCGGATGGGGTGGTGCTACGCCGCCACCGCCGTCCATCAATTTCCCTCCCCTCCTAACCCAAGCTCCGCGCGGTCCCCCCTTACCACCTGCCACACACCTCGTAGGTTGCCTTTGACACAACGTTGGACCTCGGGCCATTCGTTGCGGCTGCGGCCGCGGCGGCTGCCGCCGCCGCCGCCTCACCTGCAGTGGTGGCGGCGCTGTCGCAGCCGCAGCCGCCGCTGTCGCCGGCGTCCAGGAGTCCGGCATGTTTATCTTTCCTTAGGGACAACGGGTACGCCGGGGCAGCGGTGCCGATGGTGCCAGCGCCAGCGACGGCGACTGCTCCGACACCAGCTTCCGCATCGTCAAAGGAGAACGGCGCCGTTGCTGCTGCCTCAGCTCAAACCCTGGGCGTCTACACAGCCTCCACCTCAGATGTCGAAACTGCCATCTCTGGCACATCAGTCAGGCAGCCTGCGGAGGCGGAGGTGGTCGCCGCCATCAGCACCCGCGTTTCGGGCGCTGCAGGTTCAACAGTTGCATGCCATCCCCTTGCCGGCCGTAGCGCTGTTTGCAACGGCGGTGAGGGGGAGCTGCTGGCCGCGGGTGAGCCGTGGGGGACCCAAGTGGCCGTGGGGGAGGGCACGCGGTGGCAAGGGCAACGACGACAAGAACACGCGCACGGACAAGAACGAGAACAGTACGCAGGCGTCGGGGTTGCGGATGGAGATGTGGATGGTCACCTGACCCAACAGCAGCCGCAGTATGCAAAGCAGGCGGAAAGGCCTCCACCAGAGCAACGGCTACAGCAGCCACAGCAGCCACAGCCACAACCGCAGCCACAACCGCAGCCGCGGTCAGCTCTGGCGGCAGCTGTTGCGCAGCAGTGCTCTGCCGCGCAGCAGCCATGCCTCTACGACTTGCTGGGCGTGGTCGAGCATTCCGGGGAGATGCGCTACGGCCATTATGTGGGTGGTTTAAACCAGTAAGGACCACGCACGATACACGATGACCGTTTGGGATTGTTTGAAGGCCGGAAGCGTGGGCTGCGAGCATG
Organism: Volvox carteri f. nagariensis; assembly: GCF_000143455.1. Classification (NCBI taxonomy): domain Eukaryota; kingdom Viridiplantae; phylum Chlorophyta; class Chlorophyceae; order Chlamydomonadales; family Volvocaceae; genus Volvox; species Volvox carteri. The sequence goes on from NW_003307563.1 coordinate 1,171,220, forward strand.
GGGTTGTGCTCCGCACAGAAATGCGCAATTCGTTCCTCAGGGGTGGATTATGTCCGGCCGTTGGTGTTGCTTGTATGCTACGGCAGATCGCAGCGGCAGCAGGTCCCCCTCATACTTGACACAAGTGCACACGGAGGCAATGGCGCTTCTGGGGGGGCCACTGGTGTATGCCTCCTGTGCATCCTGCTACACGATCTGCTACACGCCCTGCTACACGCCCTGCTACACGCCCTGCTACACGCCCTGCTACACGCCCTGCTAAACAATAGTATAAGCGTGCATGTGTGCGCCGCGTGCGCTAGTGGTTTGAGTTTTAGGCCCCACGTCTGATGTACCTGCGTGCTATGGAACAAGGGTAGCGTAGCTTTCCCCCTCGCTATACTCTTGAACCTACGTTGCAACTGCCAGTCTTGAACTTCCGCTCCTCTTGGGCCCCCGTCATCACCCCCACATCCGCCCGCATCCCAACTGCCGCCGTCGTGATGTATGTATGTATGTATGCGTGTGTGTGTGTGGTTCGGCTTTACAGGTAGCGTACGTCAAGCGTTCAAACCCTGCCGCGGGCGGTGGCCCGCAATGGTACTACGTGAGCGACACGCAAGTACGCCCCGTGGCGGAAGATCAGGTGCTGCGGGCGCAGGCGTACATCCTCATGTACGTGCGACGCCGGGAGCCGTCGTCGCTGTCGCGATCGCATTCGCTGTCGGCTGCAGAGGCGGCGGCCGCGACTGCCGTCATGGCGCCAGCGGCATCGCCGTCACACCCGTCGGGGCAGGTGTTGGATGAGCAGCGGCAGCAGCAGCGGCAACCGAATGAAGAACCGCAGTCTTCGCACTCTTAGCAGCAGCGGCACCACCGGCAGCAGCAAGCTGGCAGCATGCGACTCTTAGGCAGTGATGGCCGGGATAGTATGATACGTTGATCGGGGGTTGTAGTAAAACATACACGACGTGTTAGGGGCCCATGCAGCACATAGAGGAAGCTGGGTAGGGGGCGGTGTGAGGGGCGGTGTGGATGCCCATGCGCGCGCGTTGGGAGGCAGGGTCCGGGAAATGGCGGTGTGTTATTGAAATGGCCAGGAAGAAGGCCAGGCAGATGCCTGTCTGGTGTCTGGTGCACTGATTTAGTAAAGAAATATGATGCAGGTGACATTGGTAAAAGGCGTTGCGGGTTGGTGGGTTGGGTTGGTGGTAGGAAAGCAAAGGATGTGAGATTGGCGCGAGGAGGCTTGGACGCCTGATCGTGGTAACAGGCATAAGACCTGTGGGACAGTGCGCAGGGCCGAGGGGAAATGGGGTCGGGGCGCCCGGGGCTGGGGACAGCTCGCAACGCCGAAAAGTGAAAAGGATGCTGTGCGGCGGGGCAGGATGGGGCGGCTGGGAGCAGGCAGGCTGGGAGGAGAGCGATGGAGGAGAGTGATAGCGTGTGGGTATTTGGGGAGGGGGGAAAAGAAACGTCTTTTGCTGTCCTGTTGGTGTCCTGCAGTCAGCTGGGTTAACAGGAGTGGATTGGTGTACCTTCTACCTAACCTAGGGACTTAGCCTGCAACCAAATTCAGTGACGTGGGAGTCTACTGCAACGAATGGGGGGTTTTACTGAGGTTGGGTTGCGCTTCGACTGCCACTGCTTTCGACTGACGATAACGGAAAGTGAGAGAAAAAGATGTGGTTAGCGGGCTGCATGAAGCCTGGTAACGCAGTAAACTATGTAGTAAAACGAAAAACAGCCGCAGTTAGTTTTGAGTCCGAACAGTGTCTTCAGCGTGTTAGGCTGTGGCTGCAAGCTCCTTCGAAAATATACCATCGGCTGGTGGTTATGATGCACGAGATGTACAAGAAACATGCTGGTACGGGTAACACGATTGCACAGAGATGTTTTTGGTAGATTGATGTAGCCGGTTGACCTTCAATTTCGGCCTTTGTGTTCCTGTAGCGGCGAGTGACACCCGCACATGCAGGTATGTGCATGGGGTTGGAGAACGGCTTGCACGTTGCAACGGAGGTGGGTGGGGGGACGCACCTTGGTCCGCTAGACGCCGTAGCAAGGCGCTATCCTTGCATGGATTTGCTTGGCGTGCACGGCGCCTGGTGTGTGCCCACAAGTTTGGATTGGTAGAATATTGGCTCTGTGACACGCGCTGTGAATTGACCGCCGCAGGTATTACTGATGCTGATGCTGGCTGAACGGCGATGCAATCTAAAAGCCTGTACATAGGCCGGCGGTCCTGTCGCGGCGTGTCCCTCGGCAGTTGAGGCAAACCGGACGGCCTGGACAAAGTATACACGCGCTGCACTGGACCGCAGTCAAAGCCAAGGGCGCGCCAGGCTTGCGGCCCCTTTGCGGTTGCCGCCTTCATTAGTACGAGTTAAGTACGAGTTATGAACGGCACCGCGACTAGAATCGTCGCCGTCGGCACTTTATACGTACAGTCTTTCTTGATAGGCTCGCATGAAAGCGATGTTGCGTGACAAGTCAACAGACAGCTAAGCTCGCGACATCACAAATGGCAACCGGGACAACTGAGCTTTGGCACCAACGACCACAACGAGCAGAGAATCCAGTTGTATTTTTCGGTGTGTATTTTAATCTGATAAAGCTTAGCCTAACGGTTCCTTTATGCACCTCAATCTTTATGAGTTAGTTGCTTGAACGGCGCAGATGTCAATATTGGCGAGCAACCTGCGGGTCGGATTAAAATGGAGTTGTTTGCTGACATCTGCCCGAAGACTGCTGAGAACTTTCGGCAGCTATGCACGGGGGAATATCGGTAAGAGCGCCAAGTTTGCCATCTCAGGAATCCTGGGATCAGCCGCTGACGCAGGGATGCGTACACAGGAAAAACGGACTACCAGTCGGGTATAAAAACTGCACATTTCATCGTGTAATCAAGGTGCGAGAAAGTTGGGTTCGGTTACGGAGCCGCACCGTACAGCCCTGGTGTTTGACTGAGTTTCCCAGTGCACTTGACATCATTTGCCGCGCCGCTACGTCCGGCGCTCACCCCTCCTGTCCCCCAATCTCCAGGACTTTATGATCCAAGGAGGCGATTTCATCAAGGTGCGCGGTGGGCTGCGATTAAGCAGCCCTCATTAAGCAGCCCTCTGCTCATCCAACGCCACCTCGGCAGCCAACCTCCTTCATCTCCCGGGATTTTCCTCCTGAAGTTGAACTCTCCTTACAGCCTTGCCGCTGCCTAAGAGACTGCCGCATTGCGAACCCCTGCCCCCTTCGCCGATCCCCTTCCTCCGGTTCACATTCTTGCCCCCGGTTGCCGCCTCCACTCTTTATTGTATTGTTTAGCGTAATTACGGCCCCCGCGCCGCCTGGACCGTAGGGTGACGGCACGGGCTGTGTCAGCATCTACGGCAGCCGCTTCCCGGACGAGAACTTCATCGCGAAGCACACCGGGCCAGGGCTGCTGTCGATGGTGCGCGCAAACGTGTCTCCCTGGTTGTGACGGCGGCCAGGGCAGACGCCTAGAAATCTTCTCTTTTTTCCGATGCCTCCGGCAGAGTGATGGGATTAAGGCAGGACTGAAGGAAGCGAACCCCGCCCCGCAATCTCTGTATGTAGGCTGAGGCCCCGCAAAGCATCCATCCTCGACTGATGTCAAACCAACGGCGTTGAATTGTTTTTTTGTATCTTTGACTACTTTGCGCCTCGTTCCCGGCAGCTGGTGGCCATAGGTGGAAGCCATCGCACACATACACATACACGCGGCCGGTTGACCGCATTGCACACACACATGCGCAGCCCACTTCATAACCCACATGCGGAACCTCCTCCGCCCCTCCGGGGTGTCCAGTCTTCGCTGTCCATCCGCCTGTCTGTTGTCTCGCCGCCCTCGTCCACCCCGCTCCTCCGCCCGCACCCTCTCCCCGCCCGCACCGCACCCGGTCACACACACACACACACATACACACAGGCGAACAGCGGGCCCAACAGTAACGGCTGCCAGGTGCGTCGGTAGAGTGGTAGTGGTAATCTGGTAGCCTGGTAGGGAAGTGGGGAGGGACGCTGTCGCTATCTCCACAAAACAAAACTAAGTCGCCAACACGGGCCACAACAGCAACAATATCCGAATGGAACACATGCTTTCCTGTGAGTCATGCCGAGAGCCCTCCGAGGGGCCTAACGGCCCGCGACCTCGCCCCACAGCCGACCTCGCCCTACGCCACGAAGGGGAGCACGGAGGGGAACATCTTGCATGCTCTTTTTTGCTGAATCGCAGCACAGGGCAGGCAGGGATGAGAGATGAGCAGCAGGCAGAGTTCCTCGCTAACGCTTCTCGCTGAAAAATCGCTGCGATCCCCCTACCTTTTCCTCCTCTTAACTACTGATTGTTGCCTTCAACATCCACTCTTATATTTACGAAAACACCCCCCTCAGTTCTTCATTACGTGCTCCAAGACCGAGTGGCTGGACAACAAGCATGTGGTGTTCGGGCGAGTCATTGACGACGGGCTGTTGTTGGTGCGCAAGCTGGAGAACGTGCTCACAGACAAGCAAACTAACCGGCCGCGACTGCCGTGCATCATCAAGGAATGTGGGGAGATGTAGACGAGCTTAGAGAGGAAATTGCGTATGCGCGTCCCGAAAAGGGGATGTCCAGGGGTCAAAACCTTGAATGGGTGTAGGGTGCGTCGTAGGGAACGAACTTCTGGATTTGCGGAACTCAAGTTGAGGGAAAGGGAGGAAAGGGGAGATGGAAAGGAGCGGATGGTGGGCTGGTAAGATGAAAGTGGCTTTTGGACAGCTGGCCGTATATGCCGGTAAACCTCGCGCGATGGTTGTAAGGGTCATGCTTCCACTTTGTGTGACCATGGATTACTGATCTACCGTATGGAATGGAAGGAGTGATGGGTTGTAATGTGATGAAGTGATTGATGGTTTGTAAAAGTGTCCTTCGGTTGCAATGCCTTGAACACGATGGGAGTACCATGAGACATGGACTGTCAATCAACAATTCCTTAGGCACATCACAATATGATTAGTAGCTATAGTTTGCAGTGAGGCGTATGTAATTAAAACACTAGATGTGTGTGTTACACCTGCTGGAGTTGCCTCACCGGTCAAAGGTGTGGCAAACCCATACGAGGGCCAGACAAGCGCCAGTGACGGAGAGAACATTTCCACCGACGGTAATAGCTTTGCCAAGGAGGCCGGTACCGTTGAACAAGTCGTACACCATCTGCGTGGTATGTACAGCAACGGGGGTGTGACATGAAACGGAGCCCGCAAGCGCCGTCGCCAAGGTTATTGCAGCTGCAGTTTCTTCTGACAGCAAAATGAGTTATTATTAGATTAAGCCCCGAGCGCGTAGGGGTGTGTGCGTGTGTGGTGTATGTGTGTGTGTGGTGGGGTGGGGTGGGGATGCAGACGCTGGGTTAGCAGTGCGTATCCTGGGCACATACACATTGATATCTGAGTTTTTAGGCAAGGCAATGCTGAAGCAAACGGTACAAGCTAGGGGCCCGAAAGGAGAACGTGTGTCTATGCACGTGTGAGAGTACTAGTGGACTATCTGAACGGTCGGCATCGACAGAGGTATTACCAGAGTCCCGCTGCTTCCGTAGCTGTTTCGGGAGCATTTGTGTCTGTGTGTATTACATGGTTGGGGATGCGTGATCCCATACCTGTAGAACTACCCCATACGAGCCGAATGCCCAAGGGCAATACCTAAACGCCTTAGAAGCCACGGAGAAAAGGAAACACCGCACTATCAGCCCAGGCTAGCGCTCAAAGCATTTGTATGGCGATGCGTTGGTGGCAAAAAGCCACAACACTTTTAGACTCTAGCCCGGCTGAAACATGCTTCCTTGAACTGCGAAGCACGGTATGTTTTCAACGCCAGAAAAGGACAATACAAAGGAACTCAGGCACTTTTCACGGGAAGCCCATTGCAGTTCATCAGTCCACGATTCATCACAGAAGCAAAATCCCTTGGCAGGTTCAGAAGGGTTCGTCGGCCTCGACAGCTCCCCTCTAAAAAAGGAGAGGTGCAACACCATTAAGGACATTATCCTAGACCCTGAAGGCTCCTGAGTTTAACACGGGGGTGCCAAAAGCAGGGGTATCTTCACTTCGAACTATTAACATTTTTTAATTCCAAAGCTTCCTGTCGTAGAAATCTAATGAATTTCACATCAGTGCAAAAGTTATCTATCATCACCGGCGCTCTGTCGCCCCACAAGACTAATAATAATTCACCACCTCCGTGCCCAGATAAGGGCCTGTTTCAATTCTTCAACCAACGATAAACAGGTCGTCATGAGGAAAGGACACCTATCGCCATTCATTCAGATATGGATCACGAGGGTGGAGCCGCCAGGTTGCCTAATTAAGCTCCTGGTATCATGGCCTGCTTGCCAGTGTCCGTCTTGGTGTTGACCTTGCTCATGGTTTGCTCCAGAGCCACCATCCAGTCCCCGCCCGCCCGCCAGGCAAGTTGACCTGCCCCCACTGCTGGATGAGTGTGTCCGCTGTGCTCCATGATTCGAGTGAATTAACGTGATGTGGTGGGGCTACGAGCGAGACTTAAATATCGAATACATGTATGCATGGTATTAAATCATCACCGATACCTCCATACTTATCACCTTGCGCTGTGACCATGGGGGATAAAGCTCCCACCCGCACCGGGCCCCATGCGCCTCCACCCATTTCGTGGCCATCGCCGCTAAACCAGCAGCCCACAGCCCACCACACAAAAGACTTAGGGTGGCGGTCCCCATCCAGTCCTGGGAAGCCGTCCGGCTACACGGCACGACCCAGTGCATGGCCTGGGACCTTATTCATCCAATAAGGGGCGTAGTGGTAGCAACCCAATCGACTGAGCCGCCCCATATCTCCCCTTTGCAGCAGAAAAGCAGCCTCCTCCCTCCTTGGGAGGCGTGAGAGGCCTCTCTTGTCTTGCGGAAAGAAGCGGTGATCCCCCTTCCAATCCACCTCAATGACCGCCTGGGTTCACGACGCCACCGCCAATGGAGAACATGCAGGGGTCCTTGCACAGCAGCTTGCCCTGCAGTGCCCCAGCTGGGAAACCTACGGAGTGCACATTCACGTACAGCAGGCCCTGCTGCAGCGCCTCGATGAAGTTCATGTGGTTGTTGTCGGGGTCCCAAGCCGCGACTCGCTCCGTGGTGAGCGGCGCAGTGAAGCTGATGATGCCGCGGAAGCTCAGAGGCGGGTTGAGCGGCATGGGCCTGGTGCCGTTGAGTACGGGCAGCAGATCCAGACGAATGGGTTTGCCGGTGGCGTTCTGTTGGGATGGGTAGGAGGGTGGGGCAGGAGGGTGGGGTGGGGTGGGTGGGGGTGGGTGGGAGCTGAATAGCGCAGTGGCGGGGAGTGGCCAGTCGGGGACTGGGTGCAGGTGGCGGGTTAGGGGTTAGCCAGCGGTTGGAGCTTGCGTGTAAAAGAAACGCATCGGGATGCGTGGAGGAGGTTGCAAATGTTGAGAGGTGTGCGAGGGTGAGGTAGCCACAACCTTACATGGATAATACTATTACTGCATTGCATAGAGGTGTAGATGAAAGGATTGAGGATTAAATGAGGCAATAGACCGAGTCGTGGCTGAGTCAGACGCATAGGATGGGGAGCAAGGCCAAGGCCAAATTGACGGCAATGCCTGGCAATGTGCCAAACCTGGAATTGGCAGACAGGGACGTCGGTGCAGGATCAGTTCCGTCCGTTGGGGATGAGCGAGGTCCGAACATCGGAATGATTAAAGCCACGCATAGCTAGCGGAAAGAATGGATTGAAGAGGAGAGAGAGCGTGAAGATCTCCCAGGGGAAGCGTGAGGCCCATTGGAGCCCGGACACACCTCGCGTGCGCAACTAAGGTAGGGGTAGTTGCGTAGTCCCTACCAAACACCAACCTACCAAGTGAATGTGCGCCATCGTCATCTGGCTCAGGGCCCCGGTCATATTGACCGTGACGTTAGCAGGTCCCTGACCGGGCCGAGGCCAGACCATGGCCACGGATCCCCGGACTATCAAGCTCTGTCATGGGGAATGCAGGGAAAAGGGTCTTCATGAACCCAGCTTTACCGAAAGTGACCCTTTATAATACATTATTGCTACAAATGGAACATGTTAGCCTTTATGCTCTACTAACGCACAAAGTGCACCATCGCCTTGGCATAGTCACGTAATGGCAGCTTCCAGGCAGGTCTTACCTTGTCTACAGGAGAGAGATTCGCCACAGCCACAATTGAACCATAAGGGGCATTTGGCCATTTGGTATCTGCTTTTGCAACGCCAACAGCCAATACGAGCACCACAAGGGTAAGCACAAACGCGTGGATTTTCATCATAACTTATCTTCAACTGCTGACCTGTAAGTGAAATAAGGAAAATCAATTAGGCTTAAAAGGCGGCAGGTATTCTTATAACTTACAAGTCGTCTCAGTACAGATACCGTACAGCGTGCAAATCTCCGAGCTACCCAAGTTACTGATGAGGCGTTTGAGGCTCCTAAAGCATTCCGCTCATGCAACTTAGCAGGTCTGTGGAACAGCGGGCGATTGTTTGGGATTACTTGATAATCGACACACCGCCCGGTACCGTGTAACCATTCGTAGCTTTCGATGGGAAAGCCAAGGTACTTATTTCCTAGCAAGTCCTGCACGAGTGCTTGTAACTTCAATTTCTAAAAGGGTACTCTGTGACAGTAACCAAGGAAGCCGATTTCAGTTTCTACGCCAGCCAGGGTCGCCCTGAGCATCTATCCGTGAATCACCTGATTATGCATAATCATCTACTCTTGCATTGCACGAGTTTTTAACAACTATGTCTTGGGCTCGGCAGCATGCGAGCTATGCAGCATTCAATACGAACAATACGAATAGGAGCTACAGTAACAACTGACCACCACAGGCAATTGAGAAGCATGAGCTAGTATTTATCGTTTTCTCTTTCTTCTGTTGTGCGACTGAAGCGGCTCATGAGCCTCGGGGTTTGTTTAAGCCGTACGAGCTCGCTGAAGCTTGTAATATCCTACCCTATCCTATCCCTACCACGGCGAAGCACCACAATGGGCAACAAATAAGCAAATAGAACAATCGGCGTGTCGGGAATCGGTCCACATTCCGCAGTTGACGAACTGGGAAGGGTCTGTGCTGGAGGTAAGAAGTAGGTCAATGCTTCGACATGTTATAAATAATTGAACGCTGATGATATATATGATGCAGTAAACGGCAACCATCAGAAGGCCTGCGGCACACCATGGCAAACTGCGTAACGGAAAGAGATACATAGCGCATTACGCCACCGTTAGGTTGCCAGTGGGAAGCATACTTAAAGAGTTCGCAAGGCGGCTCGACACCCGGTGGGAGTGCCCGGATACCCTAGGTGATCCACGCACCTTCCCAAGTGGAAGTACCGGTGTCAAGGCATGTCGCTATCTGAACTGGATGGGGGCACCCCCGCTTAGGGGCACACGGCATAATAGGCTGGCCCACGCTGAAATCGCCACGCCCCAACGTTTGCATCAAAATGCTTACCGTACCGCTATGGCCGATTGGTGATTTCTGGATTGGTGAAAGTAAAAAACGCTTCTAGAATTAATCTTTCCAACACCGGAATTGGTGATACGGTTTGGTGTTACCCCGTCCACTTTTTCCCATTGCCACCGAATTGGTGAAAGCCGCCAACCGGACTGCCCCCCGTTCACTGTGGGCCCTCCGAGGCGCCCCAGGCCCACATCAACCAATCTGCAGTCGCATGTAAACGTTTCTAGATGCACGCCGTCGCATACAGCATCGCGCGCGCGCGCAGCAAAGTGACCCTTAAACTCATGCACAGTTTGTCTAGCCTGGATCCAAAACGTACAGGGATTGGTGATGGCCGCCGCTCAATCCCAGCCCGGATTATCCTTTGCTACTGGATTGGTGATTTTCACCAATCCGGTGTCACCAATCGGCCATAGCGGTACGGTATGCGTTTCCGGTTAGGCTGTTGGGAGTTAGAGATTAACCGACGTAACGGCCGTGACCGCACAGCGCGCACCTGCAGGCTTTGTGACTGCGGGGCGGTTGAAGACGAAATGCAATGGAATGCCCGGCGTACACTAGTACACGGGTTAAATACGAACGTGACCTCGCGTTTCAAGGGCGCAACATGCGCACGATGATCATGACCGAGGCCCCACCCCTGGTGCACTAGCCAGGTTCCTCACGGAAGTCTGGGAGACCCGGCACGTTGCTCTAAGGCGCTTCGTGCTCAAGCGGACGAGGGAGGAGGAGGATGGTCCACCACGTAACTGCACTACCGTCCATGGCCCCCCGGACAGCCCCGCACTTCTGCCAAACTTGTAACTTGTAACATAGGCCTACGTAACAAACTATTGACACGGCGAAGGTGTTTTGATGCAGGACTCTTCTTCTTCTTCTTCTTCTTCTTCAGTGCAGTTCCTTATAAGTTACTGTCCCCTACGAGGGCTACTGAAAAGCATGGATTGTGGCCGGATTGTGCAGACATGCAGCACACTGCTGCAAGAAAAAGACCTTATCACAGACCAGCGTGCATTGCAGACGGACTGCTCTTATGCATTATTCAAGGGAAATGGTCTCCCTCGCACCGGCTGTGTGTGAATTGTGCAAATGCCTGAAGACATGCAAGCGCCCAAGCAGAAATGCAAGCGCCAACAATGGAGATGATCGATTTGAGACAGACGTGGACCCGGGCCCTCCAGACCCTCGGGAAACATGCAAAACATGCAAGCCCAGAACAGGTGCGGAGTTGCTGGTAATGAACTTTAAAACTTGTTTTATGGAGCGCTTTCAGCCCATGGTGTCATCTCGGATGGTCGGCCGCTTGGAAAGGAGGGAACCATTTCCTCCTCACCCCGCTGTGCTACCGGTCCGTGCACGTAACTGTTCGTCATTCCTCGAATTGAGGATCACCGATCCGCCTCCGTGAGAAGAGAAATCGCTCGGAAGTACGGGGGTTCGGTCGGCTTATCGGCCGTTAACAAATCTCACTAAAGAGTTTCAAGGTGTACATAGGACGTGCAGCAAGAGTTTTGGCAGCTGCATGGAGCAATATCCCCATATACGGACAAACATTACAGTTTGCAGTTTTCCAGAGCCACGGGGATGGAGGAGAGCTGGCTGGCGCAGGCATGGAGCGCCCTCACCACAACATACTAAACTTGGACAAAAGGGGCGTGCGATCGCGATCTTCCCCAAGTCTTAAGTATACCAGAACCAGAAATCTCCTTACTCTCGTGCACATGTCTCCGCACGCAACATAGTTTAGCAGAGATTGCTTCAAATGGTGCAACAATAATATTACCACACACACGTAAATCGCAATAACATGTAGCTAGTGTCACCACAGGCTTATAACTGCATAACTTCTGTTGCGCACGACACGAGCTGTGTACACTACAAATAATCTTTTCCTTCCACCGTGGATAGCTACCGCAAGCCAGCGTCCGGCGATGCAAGCCGGTACAGCCAGCATGGCTGCTATATTCATCCTCACTGTACTGGAACGTGCCTGCATTTCTCCTTCCCAACTGAGGGCCCTGCTGCTGTTGGCCCTACAACCAGTCGCTTCCTACAATCCGCATGCGTGCTACGAAAGCAGCGAATAAACACACAGGGCGTGGATTGAGGAACTGGAATGCCACATACTGCAGGACAGGAGCACGCTGCAAACAAAGCTGCATTAGCCATGATTAAATCCATATACCGCATTTCATGGCTCAACAATGCACGAAACCCTAACGTTTCGCATTATGAGCTACTAGCAAGGGTGGCCAGAGGAGCCGCTACACAGGGGGAACATGCAGGGGTCCTTGCACACCAGCTTGCCCTGCACTGCCCCAGCTGGGAAACCTACAGAGTGCACATTCACGTACAGCAGGCCCTGCTGCAGCGCATCGAGGAAGCCCATGCCGCTGTTGTTGGGGTCCCAAGCCGCCGCACGCGTATAGGTGAGCGGCGCAGTGAAGCTGACGATGCCGCGGAAGCTCAGAGGCGGGTTGAGCGGCATGGGCCTGGTGCCGTTGAGTACGGGCAGCAGATCCAGACGAATGGGTTTGCCGGTGGCGTTCTGTTGGGATGGTGCGGGGTGGGGTGGGGTGGGGTGGGTGGGAGGACGGCAGCTGAATAGCGCAGTGGCGGGGAGTGGCCGGGGGCCGCCCGTTAAAGGGTATTGATATGTTACCTGCTTCGCGGTTACGGTGCATGTGCGCTGTGTGTGTGTCTGTGTGTGTATGTATGTTTGTGTGTGTTTGTGTGTGTTTGTGTGTGCGTGTGTGTGAGTGTGTGTGTGTGAGTGTGTGTGTGAGTGTGTGTGTGAGTGTGTTTGTGAGTGTGTTTGTGAGTGTGTGTGTGTGTGCGCATGCAGTCATGTGCAGCCGGGGTAGCGGTGATAACAGCAATACACCAAGCAGGCGATGCTTGTGGCCAATCGGCCTCTCTGGACAATGACTGGGGAGGGTTACCGCGGGTTATGGTGCTCATGTTCTTTCGTGGGTGGGCAATGGTAAATAGATAGGTGGTTGCAGTTAGTTAGTTAGTTGATAGGTTGAGCAGATTGGGCCTGATTATGTTCATCCCCGCAGGGCTGAGCATCATCACCGTCCGCATCAGAAGAAGTGTTTCCTTTCTTTTCGCTTCCCGTTGTTACTATGCCCAGTCCTGTCTCAATGACACAGCTGGTCAACTCGTGTGCGTGGGTAGTCACTCACTACAGACCTAAGACCTGAGCCCGAGGCGAATGTAATAAACGGACCCCGGGCCGGTGAAGCCACAGGCCAGGAGTTCGTCAAGGTCCTTGACCGCGCTTGGTCGGAACACGGACGCAACCACCTACCTGCTTACCTACCTGCGTACCTACCTACCCACCTCAACTCTAGCGATGCATGATCCTACCTAGCCAGCACATGGAGCGCCGCTTCATCCCGACAACGAACGTGCGAAGCCACACCTACCTACCGACCACAGGGGGAGGATACAAGGACCCCGCGTGGTGGGTCACACTTACCAAGTGGATGTGTGCCATCGTCATCTGGTTCAGCGTGCCAGTCATGTTGATAGTGACATACCCGGGTCCGTCCCGTTCACGAGGCCAGACGACGGCCGCGGATCCGTGGACCACCAAGCTCTGTATCCGGCAGTTACGGGGCATAGCAGTGAAACAGACCAGGCAGCAGGAAGCGGGCCGGAAATGTAAGTGATATCAGGTTTATGAGGAGCAGGAGTACTTATGAACATGGGATTAGGAGCGTTATAGCGAGGAAAATAGACCTCTGATGCGAGAGTGTGGAGCTGAGTCCGTTCCGCGACAACAAGGACGCAACCTAACGGCACCCGAATAGAACCTGGCTGTACGTGCCTTATCCACTGGTAAGAGCCGAGCCGCAGCTACGATTGAGCCAAAAGGAGCATTCGGCCACGACCCTGTCGGCGACCTCGGCTCTGCCCTAGTGCTGTGGCCGAAAGATAACAGCAGCACCACAAAGGAGAGCAGGCATGCGTACTTATCCATGGCGCAGAGTCCTTAGGATAATGGTGATTAATAATTTATGAAAGTTACCTTTTTTATGGACCAAATGTAACCTCATACGACACCTGCTGCAGGACAAGTATCGATAGAAACGGTTGGTGGCGTATAGAAGAAGATACTCGACACAATATAGGGTAAGTTCACAATGTGTACACAGCTAACGGTTTAATGTCAGACAGTGAAAGGGTTTCAGATGAAGAAGTTCGCCTAACGCGGCTACACAACGCGCGCATAGCTCTACGGCTCGCAGAATGGCCCCATGACAACAATGCCAATTGACAGTTGCTACTAAGTGACTTTTAGCGTAACCCCCTCTTGCGTCCGTTAGAAATAAATGCCCTTCAGGATTCGAAATCTTTATAAATGCAAAGAGACTCGAACTTCAATTAAAGAGAAATGATTTATCACTGATGTTTTTACATTTAGGCTTAGGCGTAAAAAACGTAACTGTGAGGTATTGGCGGGCGCGGATTAACCGTTCCCCGCCACTTTCTATATCGAACAGATGCGGCAGTTGAAGTTGCCTAAGCAGTTAGCTCTGCCGCTGGCTCAGCTGTGACGTCATTGTCGAGATAGCTGCTGTTAGTGGAGCATCAAAGGAGTAGGCGGCGCGGTCTGACGATCTGACTCTTCCAGCCGCCTCCTCGGAAACTAGAACTAGAACTAGAACTAGAACCCTGTGCGTCGCAGGCAACGACTAAAGGCGATTGGACACCTGCAGTTGGGGCCACCGAATTGCGCCCGTACGTGGCCAAAGCTCCACTCCAAATCATCATCCACCATTACGAGACAGATCCAACGTGTGGGCGGCCTGTAAAAGGCAGTACACGTACGACATATCGGTGAGTGGCATCATGTATGTGAGAGGAATGGTTCCGAATGGCCCGCCTGCCCCCTGCCAATCATCGCGAGCCTGTCAAGGACCTGAAAAAACCAGCCCCCCTCCCCAGGCCCATAGGCTCTCGCATTAAAGATCTTTCTGCCCTTCCGAATCTCTATCTATACTAAACGTGGTCACTGAGCACGGATCGTGAAAGGTACGACTGAAGATTGATTGACCTCGCTGTAACTAATTACTTGCAAGAAGTCAAAGGCTCCTTGAATATCAGTTTAATCAGTCGAAGAGGTCTCGCTAGAACTCATTATAAGCAAGGAGTCAGAAACAAATGGATAATGGCTCATTGCATTGTAATTTACCTTCAATTGGCGGCAGCCCAGTGACCAACATCGCTGCTGTGCAGCTGATGCGACGTGGACTCGACGGCTGTTATTTACTGTTCCTGCTGTTTATCCATATCCAGTATTGAGGAGCAATCACTGTCAGGGTGGTCGACCGCGTTGGGGATTACTGGGACTCCCTTGAACCGCTGAAGCCGTGGTCTCGGCAGGTTTTCCCTATGCAAAGCATGCGTGGGGCCAGGCCGACATGCTTCCGCACAGGGAATTGTCTCGGGTGGAATTCAGCTGTCCACGTCGTCGTGCGGCGCTCGTCATGGTGGGCTCTTCTGGCCTTGGCCGGTCTTCCTACCTACCTATACGGCGTTTGGGTGGGGGCAGCGTCTGAAATGTTGTGATATCCTGATTGCATCACATGCGAATATGAATGTATGCATCCAGGGAGGTCAGTAGGATTGATCGATCAGGCTGATCGTCACGACTTACAACTGCTGCTACGTCGGAGGGGGCCGACGGTAGGTTCGCGTGCCCCTGACCCAATAACCCTCGTGCGGCCGAGAAACGGCAAATAGTTTGCCCACACAGCCACCCGTAGCCACCCAACATAACCACAGATTTCAAGTACTCGAACAGGTCGGCGACACCTTGTGTTGCAACAACCAACTGCGTGTACTTTCCCCCAAAAAAGAAAAAGCAGCTACTGTTGCTTGTGTGTCTCACCACCTATCATGCGAGTTTAGCTCCTGAACATGACAGGACCCGCTGCACCTCAAGGATCAAGATCCAGGGGGAAATGATAACCTGGTTAACCAACCATCCAACCAAACAACCAAACAACCAACTGAACAAACATGCAACAACAAAACATGCAAACCTAGGTATTTACGAATCTATCCAACATGCAAGCAACACCTGCGGCCCACTTTTGGAATTCCGTGGTTTGCATGGGCCGACGGAGCCAGGGGCTTGCACTCCCGACTACTGCCAAGCGGGAAGTTCACCTGTGCTACCTAATAACCTGCCGAGACACAAATGCCGCCTGACGACTACAATGCGATATGTGACCTAATGACCTGCACCGTATGTACCCATCCTACATCCTGCCTGTAACCTGTAACCCTGCTGCAATACCTGCCTAACACAATGCCTGCGCAATAACACGTACCTACCTAACGCAATAACGTGCCTAACCAAGCCTGCTGCCCTACTGGCACACAAAATGTTGTGGCCGTACTGCCATGAATTTACATAAAACATTACTTGCTTGATTCGTTTCATGAATATATGAAGGGGGTGGGGCTGCGAAACGATGCAGGCATGGCTGTCGGAACCAGCAGGCCCTAGTCCTCTGGTGGAAACCGTGTCTACATGTCTAGAGCATGTAGGTAGGACAGCACTTGTTGTCCGATGAGAAGATGCTTGCCTGCGCGCCATCAGTGGGTAGCAACATACATGTATAGGGTCATATTAGGTTTGGAGGGCATGCACGAGGATCGGGGGTTCCTGAGTTTGCGGCTGCATGCCGGTACACATCCATCACTTCATTATTCCCGGACGGAAACATGGCAGGACGTGCGTGCGAATTCAACAACTGGCTGGTGCCGTGCCTAAGTTACACCTGCCTCAGTTAGCCCAGCCATGAGCCGACACAGCACTTTAGTGTGTGACCTAGCCATCGCCTTGAACAGTAGTTGCGAAGTCTATCATCTCTACTATCGCTAACATGCGGTCTCGTTCACACATGGCATAACCTTGTGGCTCTTAGGCCTCTGGTATGGACTAATTAATCTCTGGGTGACGCAACCGGAGTGTAACAAGCATACACACACAGTCCAGCAGGCTGAGAACCCGGCACCTTGTAGCGTCCAGCGTCGGAATACAGCAAGGATGCCTTCCAGTATTAACAGGTGATGTCAACATGTCTGTGCCAACGCCGTTCCACCCAGAGCATACCTTCCGACCCACCCACCCACCCACCTGGCACCGATTGTTGTAGCAGAAGCCCCCAGGGCTAGCGCATGGTCCAGGCGAGGCGTACCTGTTGCAGGTAGCGGGTGGAGGGCGCAGGACGCGACAAGACAGCAGGGCGCAGCTCGATACGCAAGCAAGATACACTACTTTCAGTTGCGACCTCAGATAACGCCACACGCATATTGCCCGTCCCACGCGTGCAAACACATGCCCGCATGTGTACCGGCCTTGGTGTGCATGCGCACCAACACCCGACTCGGAGGACCACTGAGTCAGCTGCACGATATCTGCTACGTTTTATGCGCTCAGAGCGTGCAGCGTTATTTATATCAGCTGCGGACAAGCTATGGCGTTATTTATATCAGCTGCGGACAAGCTATGGCGTTGAAGGCCATCAGCTCTTACCAGCAAAGTCGCATGGCTGTGGGGTCGCCCAAGCTGCGTGACGACAGGGGCCGCATGCGGGAGGGACATCGGAAGGGCAGGCGGCGGAGTTAGCTGGCTAGGGAACGAGGAAGGCAGTAGGAAAAGAACGAGCGCGGGTTGAACGCACGTCAGCGGTGTTAGCAATGCTACGCTGATCTTGCTGGCGGGCAAGCTGACGGGCCCTCGGCTGCCTGTCTGTGACCATGCACGATGGCAGAGCTAAAGCAGTGCCAAGGGTCCAACCATCGGAACGACCGGCACACACTCCTAACCATTATGGCAGCTGCCACAACCACGGATCGCGACTACGGCTCAAACTTCTGCTCGCCACAAGTACCGAGGTAGCTAGGGTTGGCGGCCCCAAACACCCACCCTTAGCAAGCTGAGCACATTACCGCCTGCTGCTGCAGTACTTTGTCAACGATACGATACGGAGCGGGAATCCCGCTGGCTATATGTTGGGTGGGTCGGTTACCCCACCATTTCGAGCCAGCATGGCCAACGAACGCTTTGAAATGCCCCTGCCGCCGCCACTCACGTCAACAGCTTCACAAACTTGAGCGCTGTAAAGCCCGTGTAGAAGCTTCGGCTGTAAGCAATTTCCTTTCCGTTGACGGTGATGCTACGGAGGGCATCCTGGCATGAGGGCTTCATAATGACCTCAACCTGCCAGGGTGAGGATGGGTGGGATAAGGAGCGTCGTGCTATCAGTAGGTTGATTGGCATCTCCTCATGATATGTATCGGAGCATGACATCCGGCAGCAGGTCGTCTGGTACGGCTGGCACTATTGGACGGAGTACTACAATCGAAGGTCCGACGCCCTCGCCAATGATCATCATGCTTATGACTGACCTACATCTCCAGCCAGTTCGTGAGAAGCTATCTTTATCGGTGGTAGCTGTACCAGTACGCGTCCTGCCAGACCCACTCACTCACTCACTCACCTTGGCCGCATCCATGCCGCAACATTTGGAGTCGTCATTGCAGTCCATCTCTTGAATCGTTGTACACATAGCGACCAGCCGTTGCCCGCTCCTGTCCGTGGTGTTGTATGTCTCGATCTTGTCGAGGTAATAAGGCACATTTTTGGTGGCCTGGGAGCAGTTGTGCGTCTGCAGTCCAAAACAGACACGGGCATGGCGCGGGTATGAAGACCAAATGAGCTCAAAGGGTTCTGGCGTGGCGGCATGAAGATGCTCTGAGGACAGCTGTCGGTTGGTTTTGGCGTTGTGCATGAATCAAGGACGCAGTGCTAAGGCCTGCTTGCGTGCCATGCATATTCGCTCAATCACGATGCCAATCATAGGGAACGCCTATGGTCATCAGGCGCGTTAAGTGGAGCTAGGCTAGCCGTGCTGCTGCGCAACCCACCTTCACAGGCACCGGCGACGGCGGCGGTAGCGGTGGCAATGGCGACGGGGGAAAAGGCGCATACCGTTCGGTACAGTTTATTATCGAGGAACCATAGGGGCACCGGGGGTCAGCGTTAATCCCCGAATCCAACGCGCCTTCGAAAGCGTATCCGTCAAGACCCACAGGGCATTCAGCACGGTCCTTCTGTCCGAGAACCACGGGTGTGCCTATTACAAATGCAACCCAGCTCGCCGTCACGTTGCGCAGGGCCTCCTCCAAGATAGTGCGGTTGGCTGGAACATCATATAAGCCGCACACGAAGAGCCGCGGCAGAATTGACTTGCCGGGCTCGTAGTTTCCGGTGCAATTCCAGGTAAACGGTTGCCGGATTGAGACGCCAGCGGCCTCTAGCGCGGCGGTGAAGTTTGAAATAATGATGCTTGATGTCCGACTGCAGTTCTCGGGGCTGGAGAAGAAGGTGTTGACAGGCCTGGCGATGTTGGATGGGGGCTGAATCGTAATGACAGCGCAGGTGCGACAGATGGGTGTCGGCGGGGGTGGGGGTGGGGGAGGTGGAGGTGGAGGGGTCGGGGGAGATAGGGGGAGGGGGCGGGGGAGGTGGAGGGGGAGGTGGAGGGGGAGGGGGCGGCACCATCGGTGACGGTGGCTCGGGCGACAGCGGCGCCGGTGGTGGGAGCGGTGCCACCGTACAGACTGGGCAGCATCGACTGGCGTTATGGCTGTCAAATACAGCGTACCTGCGAGCAAACAGGTAAGCAGGTGCACAACGGTGTCACGCACCAGCACAAACCAGCACCGGGCCGTCCCCAGCTAGGCGAGCTCGACCCGTGCAAGCCTCTCTCCGTACTCACTTGCACGTTCCTGTCGTGGTGCCGCACAGCTGCTGGATGCTGGCGCAGGGCTCCTTGGTTGTCATGCAGATGGAAGTGCCGGGAAACGTGGTGGCATTGAATTGCATGTCGTAGATACGGACATCGTATCCGAACATTACCGTACCTGCAAGACGGGAGACGGAAGTGCGTGGGTACTTGGTCCCCTTGCGGAGTGGTCCAGAAATGCGTCGCGGAATATTCTCCCCGACCTACCTAGCTCTAGGTCCATATGGACATACGCTAGCCATAGGTAAGGAACCTTGTCCTGTTACAGCCCGGAAATAGGGGCGCTTGCGTACCGTTTGTATCCGTTCCCCGCTTCGCCGTCCACCGTGGACACGGTGGACCAGCTGGACCACTTGCGGCCGTTGATCTCCACCTGACTCGTGACCGGCTTCAAACATCTCGCACCTGTGCGCGTGCATGCGTTTCGTGCATAGTTACATGCATACGTGCGCACGCATCAGGCCCGTAGTAGGAATCGGCCAAACCATGTCGTCCAAGTGTGCACGCGGAATGCGGATGGCGGATTCATGGTTTTATCCCTTTCCTTGCCCTTGCCCATCCACCAACTCCCTGGCTACACAAACACGCTGGCACCACCGCGTCCAGTCCCCAGCCCGTGAACAGCTGTCCACGTACCAACGGAAAAGGATATCTTGTGCACGTTGCGTTGCAACGCCGCACAGCACGTCGTGTTCGTGGTGCAACCCACATGTCGAACCATGAAGCAGTGCCTCGTGCCGGCCATTACCTGCAGCAGGCGAACAAGCGCGTGGTGCGCAGGCGAAGGGGTCGCAAACACATGGTCTTGAGCCGCCAACAAACGTAGAAGGACGGCTGAGCTTGCGAGTGAAAGATGGATCCCACCTCAAACAAGCAACTACGTGAGCTGGAGGCAGCCGCGTTCAAGCAGTGGAGTCATGGTGCCTGGCATGCAACACGAAAGGCAAATGTTGGGAGGGCTCTATCTGGACCACTCACCGGGTACGCGCCCGTGTATGACAGTCTGTACGGCGAGGAGAGACAACAAACTGTTACACCTCGCTCGCATTGCATCTCCCAAACGATATCAACCAAAGCTGCGGTACAAACACTTACTTGCAAAACGGGAAGTCGCCCCCGATAGATTTCGTTAGAAGATGCCGACTGCTCCACTGCAAAGAGACCGCATTCTCCCCGGAGGCCACGGCTGCACATGTAGGTAGGCAGGGTGGCAAAGCACCAGGACCGGGCGAGCTTGCTCTTGAGAGTGACGCACGTTATCACTTGCAACAGGCGCGGCAGGTATACGTGAAAAAGTCGTCCACGCGTGGTGCAACACTGCATCTTTTTCAATCTAGTGATCATATCATCATTGGCCAGGAAATTCAGCCAGCATATGACGCATTTGATTATTCACAGCGTAGTACGTAGTGTAAGGAGCATGTATGTTGCAACATACACGCGCCAAATCCATCGGGATGCCTAGTAGGTTTAATCATCACATTGCAATATGCCTGTCCTTACCGGAGAACATTAAGCTCAGGAGAGCTAATCCGTAGAAACGGTGTATCGCCAGTTGGCCCATGTGATTGGAGGACGCCATCCTTGCCGGCGCCTATTACGGTGTACTTCCTAGACCTTGGTACAACCGTTAAATGCAGATGATAAATGAGTATATCGATAATTGGATAACGAGAAGTGGGAGGCACGCACCGACAAGTGGTTATTACTAGTCCTTACAGCAGCAGCATGTCGACATATGCGCACATACCATATGTGTACGCAGGTGCCCTCAGGTCGAATCTCTAACATCACAATCTAAGAATTTATAGCGCATCGCTGTTGTCGGCGATACAGTTAACTCTACCACCCGCCAAAACGTTCGATGCGCCTCGCACGAACGGGCATACGCGTCGTGATCCCCAAGATACTTGTGCACCTTCCTGTAGTTTCCACTTTTTATGATATTTTATGATATAAGATTTCCAGGTTATGCATTTCCCTGAGAATGATTGCCGGCATCCATGGCAGCGCTGTGACGACTGGCTTCGATGTTGCACATCGCACGCACCTTCCAGTCCCAGCAGGTACGTGCGTACGCTCGGACATGCTTTCTAAAACCTGATGGCGTTTTCTGATACAGAGAAGTGATTACTCACCGTACGACTCACTCAAAAGCTTCAGTAGTCTTAACAATGGCTGTTGATGAAAAGGTTTTGGAAATTTCTTCACCAATAGCCATGTTCGACTCTTGTCGAAATGCATCTCTCTCATTCTAGCTAGCTAGTTTTCACAGAGCCTCGGAAAATCTG
The DNA here is from genome assembly GCF_000143455.1 of Volvox carteri f. nagariensis. Classification (NCBI taxonomy): domain Eukaryota; kingdom Viridiplantae; phylum Chlorophyta; class Chlorophyceae; order Chlamydomonadales; family Volvocaceae; genus Volvox; species Volvox carteri. The sequence goes on from NW_003307563.1 coordinate 1,192,856, forward strand.
TCAGAATTTGTGGGGAGAAGCCTCAAATTGTGGACAGCAGATCATCAAAAAAACACCGCCGCAAGCATTTGTGACAGCGCAACAGCATGCGAGAGCGACAATGGCCTACGGGCTATTACCCTCGGGGCAGCTAATACGCGGGGGCCTCATTGCTGGATAGTTTCAGACACCGATGCAGCGGTTGCGCCGCGTGCCTAGGCAGGGGAGTGACGCTATCTAGAGAGAGTGTGTGTGTTACATGGTTGGGGGGTGCGTGACCCCATACCTGTAAGACTACCCATACGAGCCGAAGGCCCAAGGGCAATACTACAACGCCTAAAAGCCACGAAGAAAAAGGAAAAAAACACCGCACATCAGCCCAGACTAGCGTCCAAAGGGGGTAATTGAGTTTCGGTGAGCCCACATACGTTCCAACATCCTCGCCAGGCGTGCGGGTTCCCATTGCATGGCCTCCAACATACTCTGTTAATGGTCGAATCCCTCTTGAGCACGAATATCATTATAGGCTGGGCATTCCAATAACACGTGTTTTTCATCCTCAATTCGGCTATTAGGACCACAACAGTGGCAAAACCGCTGCCCCCTGGGAACATGGTACTTGCCCCTTCGTGCTCTGTTCGCCTCCAAAGCCCAGCAACATAAACGAAGCTGCATTAGCTTACGATGTGCTAAACGAGGAATGAAAACATTAGCATGTGTTGGCCACATGACGGCTGCGGCTCCCGAAAAGGGCAGCCCCATCCAGTGCTTATACTTCGCCATTTGCACTCCCGGTTGCTTCCCATCTGATGGGTACTCCTCTGGCAAGACAGTCAGACGCGTATGGTCCCAGCCGCTCATCAAACGCTCTCTTAGTGCCGTTATTATCGCTCCTTCTGGTAGAGGTCTACTCAACAACCAGTCAACACGCTCCTTTACCCCCACGACTTCTTGCGGTATTCCGCTCCAAATGTTGCACTCCAAGAAGGAAAACAGTCGTAACATTGAGATTCCCCAACCCTCCCATTCCGGGTTGGTCAGGGCATCGGTTATCTCCTGCCGTAAAACTGCATGAGCAATGGATCCCACTTGCTTTTGAAGGCGGTTCCAGAAACGGAGAATCTGCTTCACCATGTAATATTGTAAGGGGAGTTCAGCCAGCTCCGCGTACAACAGCCTGTGGGATGGCCGTGCCGTCCCTACTACCTGCCTCATGAATAAAATCTGCAGCTGGACTGCACTATCCTTCAAACAGGCTTCGAACATGCCCTCCGCAAGGTTGGCTTTATCCCGCCGCCTTCCCGCCCTGTCCACGACCTCTGCCAGCGCAAAAGGGCCCCACGCCTGGCAGCCATACAACAGAATTGCTCGGACTTGGGTTGCAAAACACCGCATTCGCACATCGGGGGCAAACAGCTTCATTTTGTCCAGCTTTGCGCTTAAGGAAAACATAGCGGACCGACCTGTATCACACAACTGCTGACGGCACGCACTAAAAGGCCGTTCTGGCCCATATACCAAGCCCAGA
>NW_003307563.1:1195023-1195788 GCF_000143455.1 Volvox carteri f. nagariensis
GAGGGGGATTAGCGGCCCCGTGCTAGGTGCTCTGAGAAAAGCGTACGAGAAGGTGTCCATGGTGATGAAGGTAAATGAGAAAGTGGGGGGAGAGTTTGAGTCTAAGCAAGGAGTGAAGCAAGGGTGTCCTTTATCTACTGAGTTGTTTGGACTTTTCATCGAGACACTACCCGATCTGATTGATACTCATGACCTTGTAGAAGCTGGTGCACGTAAGTGTGACGCACCCCTTGTGGACAGCAAGCGCGTCTCCATACTGTTGTATGCAGACGATGTTAGTCTGCTAGCGACGTCAGTAGAGCGAATGTCTGAGTTGCTACATCTTGTGGACTTGTTTTGTGAAGCTTTTGGGATGCGACCAAATGTCTCAAAGTGTGAAAGGCTTGTTTTTGCATGTGACGGCACCCAGCAGTCGGAACTTAGCGGGAGATGTCAACAGTTACGGCTATCAGGCCAGGTAGTACCTGCCAAAGATAGCGCTCGCTATCTGGGCTTGGTATATGGGCCAGAACGGCCTTTTAGTGCGTGCCGTCAGCAGTTGTGTGATACAGGTCGGTCCGCTATGTTTTCCTTAAGCGCAAAGCTGGACAAAATGAAGCTGTTTGCCCCCGATGTGCGAATGCGGTGTTTTGCAACCCAAGTCCGAGCAATTCTGTTGTATGGCTGCCAGGCGTGNGGCCCTTTTGCGCTGGCAGAGGTCGTGGACAGGGCGGGAAGGCGGCGGGATAAAGCCAACCTTGCGGAGGGCATGTTCGAAGCCTGTTT
>NW_003307563.1:1195838-1227696 GCF_000143455.1 Volvox carteri f. nagariensis
ACCGTACACATGGCGGGCGATCGAGGGCCAACCTAAAACCACAGGCTACTGCCTAGGTGTATAAGTAAATGCCGCTGGAATAGATTAAAACTAATCCGATTAGCTCAATAACCGGTATATAGTCTTCTTTCCTCTTGAGACTGCTGTTGGCCAGTGCGTCTCGACGAAGAATGGCTCGCTCGCAGTTTAACGTCCATGCAGTTTCAGTTCTTGTTGCACTGGTATTTGTAGCTTCAACTTCAGTAGTCTGGTCCAGGAGGGTGGCGGACACCCCGAACGGACCAGTTGGCGCCATTATCGCCGTTGCGAACCTCAGTGGCACGGTGAGTGAAACAAAAAATCGCTTCTCTCCCACCTTATGCACCAATATATGGCTTCAGTCGGAGCGTTCGGGGTGCGTGTTTTACTTGGTTTCCGACGTTCACATTCACCAAACAGAAAACCCAGGACCGGTCACAGAACCCTGCGTGGCGTATCCGAATCGCTGACCTCGCCACCTGCTGTTCCCTCTCTTTCTCGGCATCTGATGTTCATACGCACCTAACAATCTCACACATTGCTTTGCGTTGGAAAACCTGCCGGTGACACGAACAAGAGACCGCGAGAGACCCCAGCACATGCATGTCTGAAATGCCTTGCGTATTTCCAATCGCACTCATTTGCCTGCCTTTACCTTCACATTTACACAGCCGAGCGCGAGTGGGCGAGTGGTGTTGAGCTGGTACAACAGCAGCGCCCATGTCAACGTGACTCTGAAGGGCTCCTTGACCAACATCACCATGGCGCATATTCACCTGGTGCGTAACTACGCACCGCTCATTTATAAAGGCTCAATCAGGATGCCGGTTTCCCTTACCCAGCTTTGATGAAATTGGTTGGGTCTATGCACGTTGGGTGGCAGTGGGGTCGAGTGAATTGCCGCAGGCGGGTTTTAGCTTGCCTGTTTTTGCATGAGTTTTGAGGTTTGTGCCAAACCCAGCTTGTGAAGCCCTACGGCATAAAAAGATCAGGCAGCCCGTCCTCTGTCGTTGTACATGTCTATGATTTCTTTCATTTCTTTCATTTCCTTAGGTCGATTGGGTGGGTGTGGTCCCCGCTGTAACACGTTTGTTCGCGGTTGCAGCCGCCCGCCCCCACCCGCCCAAGCCGCCGATGTTTGTGCTTGCGCCTTACCCCGCAGAATGATTCGTCGCGGAGTAACCCGGTCATCGCGGGCCTTCTTCCCCGCATGAACAGCTGGCTTCCCAAGCAGCTGAACCCCCCGGTGTCGTACGACAAACCGTACACGTTCAACATCGCTTTTGACGCCAGGTACCTTGCCATGGTTACCTCTGACATGACGGCCGAGACGTTTCTGTCGCTGCTTAAGCAGGGCCAGCTGTTCGTTAATGTGCACACAGTTGCACAGCCGACCGGTGCGCTTCAGGGCACGCTGATATGCAAGGGAGATTGCAAGAGCCATACCGGGTACTGAAGCGAAACGAGGAAAGGGGCTGGTTTAGCACACGGAGGCTAATGGACAGGTGCTCCTCCCACATGCACACGGCAGCGACCGCTTGGCAGCCGGCAGCTAGATGTGTGTATGTATGTATGTATGTATGTCGGGGCAGTAACAGGACGGACTTGAGATGTGTGTTTTCGTTTGAGTGAGCATGTACGCGGAACACGCGTTTTCCGGAGTGGCAGCAGCAGTGTCATGCGGCTGCCTTAATGGTGCAGTTGGAAGGATGAGCCTCTCTAATTCGAGGTGCATGCGAGACCATTCGTCCGCCCAATGCTGCCCAGCATCGTTGACCACTGACCATCTGGGGGCATCTCCTGCCTCCGTGCGCGGCTGTTGTGTGATGTATTTGCTGCAGTCCATGGTTGGAGGCGGTGTAAATGTAGCAGCCAGTACACAGTACGGTGCTATAAATACGCGCAGAGCGCGACCGCCAGCAACTCGAGAGACCTTTTCAGCGGTCAGCTGCTACAGTAAACTGTAAATGAGCGAATGTACGCGGCAATCGGTGGACGGACGGGCTCCCCATGCAGTGCTCCGCTGCATGGCGGGCTTCTGTGCTTTTGGGTTTAAGGATGAGCGTGGTAAACCTTGCACGTCGCTGCTGAAGCTCACTAGCTACGCTGTTGTTTTCCAATTGACCTGGCCTGCTGCTGCGTACTGGTACGGCCCACTGATGCCACCGACAGGAACGCGGTTGCCTCCGCCGCAACCATATACAAGGCATAACCATGTAACATACATATGCAACTAATCAACACATGCGCTTTTCCGCCAACACCCAAGAGTGGCAGTTCCAAAGGTTTACCGAAGTGCACGTACCAGGCCTGACACGCCGACAACAGATTGTCATTTGGCCTCCATTGATAGATAACTTCATGATGTAAAGGTCATCTGCACCCAAGATACATACCGAAATACTTATTGCCCGGTCAGCCGGCAGCGGGCTGGTGTACCATCTGCAGTCACCCTACAACATGGTGTCGCACATGTTTGCGGCAACTAAAACCTCATAGTGACGGCATTAGGAGTGCAACCCACCGGATTACCTGTGCTGTCCGCCCCCAAATACCCTGAAGGTAGGCCAGCCGAGACCCATTGAGGCTCAAAGACGAGCGCCGCACCAAGGCCCGGACTGCCACTCAATGAAACAGATAGCGTCACTCCCCTGCCTAGGCACGCGGCGCAACCGCTGCATCGGTGTCTGAAGCTATCCAGCAATGAGGCCCCCGCGTATTAGCTGCCCCGGGGTAATAGCCCGTAGGCCATTGTCGCTCTCGCATGCTGTTGCGCTGTCACAAATGCTTGCGGCGGTGTTTTTCTGTTGATCTGCTGGTCCACAATTTGAGACTTCTCCTCACAGATTCTAACAGATTTTCCGAGGCTCTGTGGAAACTAGACAAGAGTCGAACATGGCTATTGGTGAAGAAATTTCCAAAACCTTTTCATCAACAGCCATTGTTAAGACTACTGAAGCTTTTGAGTGAGTCGTACGGTGAGTAATCACTTCTCTGTATCAGAAAACGCCATCAGGTTTTAGAAAGCATGTCCGAGCGTACGCACGTACCTGCTGGGACTGGAAGGTGCGTGCGATGTGCAACATCGAAGCCAGTCGTCACAGCGCTTCCATGGATGCCGGCAATCATTCTCAGGGAAATGCATAACCTGGAAATCTTATATCATAAAATATCATAGAAAGTGGAAACTACAGGAAGGTGCACAAGTATCTTGGGGATCACGACGCGTATGCCCGTTCGTGCACGGCGCGTCGAACGTTTTGGCGGGTGGTAGAGTTCCCTGTATCGCCGACAACAGCGATGCGCTATAAATTGTTAGATTGTGCTGTTAGAGTGACGACCTGAGGGCACCTGCGTACACTTATGGTATGTGCGTAAATGTCGACATGTTGCTGCTGTAAGGACTAGTAATAACCACTTGTCGGTGCGTGACTGCCACTTCTCGTTATCCAATTAGCGATATAATCATTTATCATCGGCATTTAGCTGGTGTACCGTGGTCTGGGAAGTGCACCGTAATAGGCGCCGGCAAGGATGGCGTCCTCCAATCACATGGGCCAACTGGCGATACACCATTTCTACGGATTAGCTCTCCTGAGCTTAATGTTCTCCGGTAAGGACAGGCATATTGCAATGTGATGATTAAACCTACTAGGCATCCCGATCGATTTGGCGCGTGTACGTATGTGGCGCTTTTGTTGCAACATACATGCTCCTTACACTACGTACTACGCTGTGAATAATCAAATGCGTCATATGCTGGCTGAATTTCCTGGCCGATGATGATATGATCACTAGATTGGTAAAGATGCAGTGTTGCACCACGCGTGGACGACTTTTTCACGTATACCTCCCGCGCCTGTTGCAAGTGATAACGTGCGTCACTCTCAAGAGCAAGCTCACCCGGTTCTGGTGCTTTGCCACCCTGCCTACTTACATATGCAGCCGTGGCCTCCGGGGAGAATGCGGTCGCGTTGCAGTGGAGCAGTCGGCATCTTCTAACGAAATCTATCGGGGGCGACTTCCCGTTTTGCAAGTGAGTGTTTGAGTGTTTGTACCGCAGCTTTGGTTGATATCGTTTGGGAGATGTGAGCGAGGTGTAACAATTTGTCGCATCTGTTGCTCAGTATCCTAATTCAGCATGATATGGCGGCACCAACCCACACGACTACTTCGTGCAGGTGTACGACTTACAACTGTCTCTCCTCGCCGTACAGACTGTCATACACGGGCGCGTACCCGGTGAGTGGTCCAGATAGAGCCCTCCCATCATTTGCCTTTCGTGTCGCATGCCAGGCACCATGACTCCACTGCTTGAACGCCGCTGCCTCCAGCTCACGTAGTTGCTTGTTTGAGGTGGGATCCATCTTTCACTCGCAAGCTCAGCTGTCCTTCTACGTGTTTGGTGGCTCAAGACCATGTGTTTGCGACCCCTTCGCCTGCGCACCACGCGCTTGTTCGCCTGCTGCAGGTAATGGCCGGCACGAGGCACTGCTTCATGGTTCGACATGTGGGTTGCACCACGAACACGACGTGCTGTGCGGCTTTGCAACGCAACGTGCACAAGATATCCTTTTCCGTTGGTACGTGGACAGCTGTTCACGGGCTGGGGACTGGACGCGGTGGTGCCAGCGTGTTTGTGTAGCCAGGGAGTTGGTGGATGGGCAAGGGCAAGGAAAGGGATGAAACCATGAATCCGCCCTCCGCATTCCGCGTGCACACTTGGACGAGATTCCACAAAACATTGGCCGATTCCTACTACGGGCCTGATGCGTGCGCACGTATGCACGAAACGCATGCACGCGCACAGGTGCGGGATGTTTGAAGCCGGTCACGAGTCAGGTGGAGATCAACGGCCGCAAGTGGTCCAGCTGGTCCACCGTGTTCACGAAGCGGGGAACGGATACAAACGGTACGCAAGCGCCCCTAATTCCGGGATGTAACAGGACAAGGTTCCTTACCTATGGCTAGCGTATGTCCATATGGACCTAGGGCTGGGTAGGTCGTGGAGAATATTCCGCGACGCATTTCTGGACCACTCCGCAAGGGGACCAAGTACCCACGCACTTCCGTCTCCCGTCTTGCAGGTACGGTAGTGTTCGGATACGATGTCCGTATCTACGACATGCAATTCAATGCCACCACGTTTCCCGGCACTTCCATCTGCATGACAACCAAGGAGCCCTGCGCCAGCATCCAGCAGCTGTGCGGCACCACGACAGGAACGTGCAAGTGAGTACGGAGAGAGACTTGCACGGGTCGAGCTCGCCTAGCTGGGGACGGCCCGGTCCTGGTTTGTGCTGGTGCGTGACACCGTTGTGCACCTGCTTACCTGTTTGCTCGCAGATACGCTGTATTTGACAGCCATAACGCCAGTCGATGCTGCCCAGTCTGTACGGTGGCACCGCTCCCACCACCGGCGCCGCTGTCGCCCGAGCCACCGTCACCGATGGTGCCGCCCCCTCCCCCTCCACCTCCCCCTCCACCTCCCCCGCCCCCTCCCCCTCCATCTCCCCCGACCCCTCCACCTCCACCTCCCCCACCCCCACCCCCGCCGACACCCATCTGTCGCACCTGCGCTGTCATTACGATTCAGCCCCCATCCAACATCGCCAGGCCTGTCAACACCTTCTTCTCCAGCCCCGAGAACTGCAGTCGGACATCAAGCATCATTATTTCAAACTTCACCGCCGCGCTAGAGGCCGCTGGCGTCTCAATCCGGCAACCGTTTACCTGGAATTGCACCGGAAACTACGAGCCCGGCCAGTCAATTCTGCCGCGGCTCTTCGTGTGCGGCTTATACGATGTTCCAGCCAGCCGCACTGTCTTGGAGGAGGCCCTGCGCAACGTGACGGCGAGCTGGGTTGCATTTGTAATAGGCACACCCGTGGTTCTCGGACAGAAGGACCGTGCTGAATGCCCTGTGGGTCTTGAGGGATACGCTTTCGAAGGCGCGTTGGATTCGGGGATTAACGCTGACCCCCGGTGCCCCTATGGTTCCTCGGTAATAAACTGTACCGAACGGTATGCGCCTTTTCCCCCGTCGCCATTGCCACCGCTACCGCCGCCATCGCCGGTGCCTGTGAAGGTGGGTTGCGCAGCAGCACGGCTAGCCTAGCTATACTTAACGCGCCTGATGACCATAGGCGTTCCCTATGATTGGCATCGTGATTGAGCATGATATGCATGGCACGCAAGCAGGCCTTAGCACTGCGTCCTTGATTCATGCACAACGCCAAAACCAACCGACAGCTGTCCTCAGAGCATCTTCATGCCGCCACGCCAGAACCCTTTGAGCTCATTTGGTCTTCATACCCGCGCCATGCCCGTGTCTGTTTTGGACTGCAGACGCACAACTGCTCCCAGGCCACCAAAAATGTGCCTTATTACCTCGACAAGATCGAGACATACAACACCACGGACAGGAGCGGGCAACGGCTGGTCGCTATGTGTACAACGATTCAAGAGATGGACTGCAATGACGACGCCAAATGTTGCGGCATGGATGCGGCCAAGGTGAGTGAGTGAGTGAGTGGGTCTGGCAGGACGCGTACTGGTACAGCTACCACCGATAAAGATAGCTTTTCACGAACTGGCTGGAGATGTAGGTCAGTCATAAGCATGATGATCATTGGCGAGGGCGTCGGACCTTCGCTTGTAGTACTCCGTCCAATAGTGCCAGCCGTACCAGACGACCTGCTGCCGGATGTCATGCTCCGATACATATCATGAGGAGATGCCAATCAACCTACTGAAAGCACGACGCTCCTTATCCCACCCATCCTCATCCTGGCAGGTTGAGGTCATTATGAAGCCCTCATGCCAGGATGCCCTCCGTAGCATCACCGTCAACGGAAAGGAAATTGCTTACAGCCGAAGCTTCTACACGGGCTTTACATCGCTCAAGTTTGTGAAGCTGTTGGCGTGAGTGGCGGCGGCAGGGGCATTTCAAAGCGTTCGTTCGTTGGCCATGCTGGCTCGAAATGGTGGGGTAACCGACCCACCCAACACATAGCCAGCGGGATTCCCGTTCCGTATCGTATCGTATCGTACAAGGTACTGCAGCAGCAGGCGGTAATGTGCTCAGCTTGCTAAGGGCGGGTGTTTGGGGCCGCCAACCCTAGCTACCTCGGTACTTGTGGCGAGCAGAAGTTTGAGCCGTAGTCGCGATCCGTAGTTGTGGCAGCTGCCATAATGGTTAGGAGTGTGTGCCGGTCGTTCCGATGGTTGGACCCTTGGCACTGCTTTAGCTCTGCCATCGTGCATGGTCACAGACAGGCAGCCGAGGGCCCGTCAGCTTGCCCGCCAGCAAGATCAGCGTAGCATTGCTAACACCGCTGACGTGCGTTCAACCCGCCCTCATTCTTTTCCTATCTGCCTTCCTCGTTCCCTAGCCAGCTAACTCCGCCGCCTGCCCTTCTGATGTCCCTCCCGCATGCGGCCCCTGTCGTCACGCAGCTTGGGCGACCCCGCAGCCATGCGACTTTGCTGGTAAGAGCTGATGGCCTTCAACGCCTAGCTTGCCCGCGAAACACCTATCGATCTGCCGTCAAGAACCCAGCTCTTGCTTGTCCGAAAAATAACGCTGCACGCTCTGAGCGCATAAAACGTAGCAGATATCGTGCAGCTAACTCAGTGGTCCTCTGAGTCGGGTGTTGGTGCGCATGCACACCAAGACCGGTACACATGCGGGCATGTGTTTGCACGCGTGGGACGTCCAATATGCGTGTGGCGTTGTCTAAGGTCGCAACTTAAAGTAGTGTATCTTGCTTGCGTATCGAGCTGCGCCCTGCTGTCTTGTCGCGTCCTGCGCCCTCCACCCGCTACCTGCAACAGGTACGCCTCGCCTGGACCATGCGCTAGCCCTGGGGGCTTCTGCTACAACAATCGGTGCCAGGTGGGTGGGTGGGTGGGTCGGAAGGTATGCTCTGGGTGGAACGGCGTTGGCACAGACATGTTGACATCACCTGTTAATACTGGAAGGCATCCTTGCTGTATTCCGACGCTGGACGCTACAAGGTGCCGGGTTCTCAGCCTGCTGGACTGTGTGTGTATGCTTGTTACACTCCGGTTGCGTCACCCAGAGATTAATTAGTCCATACCAGAGGCCTAAGAGCCACAAGGTTATGCCATGTGTGAACGAGACCGCATGTTAGCGATAGTAGCGATGATAGACTTCGCAACTACTGTTCAAGGCGATGGCTAGGTCACACACAAAAGTGCTGGGTCGGCTCATGGCTGGGCTAACTGAGGCAGATGTAACTTAGGCACGGCACCAGCCAGTTGTTGAATTCGCACGCACGTCCTGCCATGTTTCCGTCCGGGAATAATGAAGTGATGGATGTGTACCGGCATGCAGCCGCAAACTCAGGAACCCTCGATCCTCGTGCATGCCCTCCAAACCTAATATGACCGTATATATGTATGTCACTACCCACTGATGGCGCGCAGGCAAGCATCTTCTCATCGGACAACAAGTGCTGTCCTACCTACATGCTCTAGACATGTAGACACGGTTCCCACCAGAGGACTAGGGCCTGCTGGTTCCGACAGCCATGCCTGCATCGTTTCGCAGCCCCACCCCCTTCATATATTCATGAAACGAACCAAGCAAGTAATTTTGTAAATTCATGGCAGTACGGCCACAACATTTTGTGTGCCAGTAGGGCAGCAGGCTTAGTTAGGCACGTTATTGCGTTAGGTAGGTACGTGTTATTGCGCAGGCATTGTGTTGGGCAGGTATTGCAGCAGGGTTACAGGTTACAGGCAGGATGTAGGATGGGTACATACAGCGCAGGTCATTAGGTCACATATAGCATTGCAGTCGCCAGGCGGCATTTGTGTCTCGGCAGGTTATTAGGTAGCACAGGTGAACTTCCCGCTTGGCAGTAGTGGGGAGTACATGCCCCTGGCTCCGTCGGCCCATGCAAACAACGGAATTCCAAAAGTGGGCCGCAGGTGTTGCTTGCATGTTGGATAGATTCGTAAATACCTAGGTTTGCATGTTTTGTTTGTTCAGTTGTTTGGTTGGATGGTTGGTTAACCAGGTTATCATTTCCCCCTGGATCTTGATCCTTGAGGTGCAGCGGGTCCTGTCATGTTCAGGAGCTAAACTCGCATGATAGGTGGTGAGACACACAAGCAACAGTAGCTGCTTTTTCTTTTTTGGGGGAAAGTACACGCAGTTGGTTGTTGCCGACCTGATGTCGCCGACCTGTTCGAGTACTTGAAATCTGTGGTTATGTTGGGTGGCTGCAGATGGCTGTGTGGGCAAACTATTTGCCGTTTCTCGGCCGCACGAGGGTTATTGGGTCAGGGGCACGCGAACCTACCGTCGGCCCCCTCCGACGTAGCAGCCGTTGTAAGTCGTGACGATCAGCCTGATCGATCAATCCTACTGACCTCCCTGGATGCATACAGTCATATTAATCCTACTGACCTCCGATGCATACAGTCGCATGTGATGCAATCAGGATAGTGTCGATGACTGAAACTATCCGGTAACTGGGCCCCCGCGTACGTGCTCGGGGTATTAGCTCGGGGGCCTATCATCGCCCTCGCGTGCTGTTGCGGTGCCACACGTATTGCCCGGTCAGCCGGCAGCGGGCTGGTGTACCACCTGCAGTCACCCTGCAACATGGTGTCGCACATGTTTGAGGCAACTAAAACCTCATAGTGACGGCATTAGGAGTGCAACCAACCCACCGGATTACCTGTGCTGTCCGCCCCCAAATACCCTGAAGGTAGGCCAGCCGAGACCCATTGAGGCTCAAAGACGAGCGCTGCACCACGGCCCGGACTGACCCTCAATGAAACAGATTGCGCCTGAAACTATCCTGCAATTAGGCCCCCGCGCATTAGCTGCACCGGGGTAATAGCTCGGGGTCTATACTCGCTCTCGCATGCTGCTGCGGTGTCACAAGTGCTTGTGGCGGTGTTTGATGATCTGCTGGTCCACGATTTGAGAGATTTCTCCTCGCAATCTCTCACCCATTGTCCGAGGCCCTGTGGAAACTAGCTAGCTAGAATGAGAGAGATGCATCTCGACAAGAGTCGAACATTGGTGAAGATCTGAAGCGTTTTGCGTCAGTCGAACGGGGACGTCTTCAGCTGCCCTCGAGACGTACTGGCGGCAACACAGCCCATGCGGGCAGGTAGGGGAGGTAGCGGTGTTTGGGGCTGCGGGTCTGACGGCGCTGGGAGAATTCAGTTGCTGGCTGTGAATCTAAATCGTCGATGGATGTTTTTGTCAGTCGGTGACCAGGAGAGATTGCGAAAGAGGCAATGTTCGTACAAGTAGACGACTCGGATGTCCTCACGGGCCTTACTCCCACCTCCCCATTCGGGTCGCCTGTCCCCGAGATTGATTTCACCCAACCCCGCCAAACGGCAACCCCCCGTGCAGTCCTGTCCTGCTACCTCCTAATCCGTCTACACTCTACCCGGGGCTGCCCAGGGCATGACTCCTCCGTGCGGAACCTCCCTAAGCCACCAACGCTGATCATGAAGTCAACCTTTCCCCTAACCCGTTGACCTGTGCTCGGTGTCCAGGGCTATAACCCTCAAGGGGACCGCTGCAGCACGTGCATGCTCAATCATCCCTCCCTGCCGTCGCTGCCGCCGGGCCCACCGCTTCCGCATCCACTCTCTCCTCTTTCACCCCTCCTCGCCAACCTCCTGGCCACCGCCTTCCTCCGGCAGCAGCAGCCGCGGCTGCTGCTTCTGCTGTTGTTGCAGTCGCCGCCGCTGCCTCTTCGACAGCTGCGCCCGCACCCCGCCAGTCCTCCTGCCGGCACTGCTGCTTCCACAGACCGGCCTAGTAACCCCCTCCTCATTCCCCCCTCCGCCGCGGCCATATACGTCATCTTCGTCGTACTCGTCCACAGCGCTTTCGCCCTCATCCTCCAAAGAGTACTGTCGTTCCATTCGTTGTCTGACCCGTGGGTCGGCCTGCAGCTGCAGCTTGGCGAGTGCCCGCATGAGGGAAGCCTGCCACTGGTCCATGACCATCAGGTTGCTAATCTCGCCCTGTAGAATGCCCGCCTGCGTACCGCACAGATAGATAAGGCAAAACTTGCAAAGTGTTACACAACTTTGATTAATCCTTGCAAGCCGGTGGTGTGTTGGGTGCGTTATTCAAAATGTCGAGATGCCTTCCGACATATTAAAATTCTTTTTAGATTCTGTAGGTTTGAAGGGAGTTGCTGTGTGTCTTTTGCAATTTTTAAGTTCATGTGATTATGGCACTAAGGAACATGGCACACTTGCGTCTCTCTAATTTTTTCAAATAGGATAGCATTTGCATTTTTGGTTAAACGTCACATCCTTCTTTCCTTCCTTGCAACTTCCCTCGCCCCCCTCACCCGCCCCATATCTACACCTGCACGGCGGCCCCTAGCGCCACCGCCTCGTCTGGGTCCAGTGCCGCCTGAAGCGGTTGTAATCCAGTCATGTTGGAGAGGAACCGCCCTACGGCGGCCATGCGAGTGGCGCCGCCCACGAGCAGAACAGAGCTCAGGGGGGCCCGCTTTCGGGGCCGAATCTCGGGCTGCATCTGCAAAATGAGAGCAGAAAAAAACGGAAAAGCATGAAAATGGAAATGAACGGACAGAAAAATGAAAAGGCAAACCAAGAGAAGAGAGAGGGAGAGAGAGTGTGTGAGGGCAAAATTACCTGGAGAAGCCTGGAGTCTGGAGCCTAGCTACAGTGCAGGTGTAGGGACAACGAGTAAGTGGCGAAAGTAAGGAAGATAGCGGTTGCAAAGCATTACTCCGGAAGCATTAATATCCACCCACCGGCGGGCCATCAGAGCATCAGGCAAACATACATACCGACAAATATGCGGGCAGGAGGGCCGATGGCCGGTCGCAGTCCCCTCCGAGTCCCCTCCCTCCGGCTGCACTCACCGCCTGTAACTTCCAGCTGGGCACTCCCCGGTTTCGGAGCTGCTCTTTGAGCGCCTCGTGTCCGCCAAGCACCTCGTTGAGGTCCACACCCGCCTGCCAGCAGGCCTGAACGGCTCGGAAGGGGCCACCCGGGTGAAGGAAGAAAGTGAGGGAGAGAACGGGCGAGAGAGAGGGCGGGAGAGAGGGCGGGAGAGGGAAGGAGAGGTGTTGTTGCTGTTGTTGTCGTTGTTGATGGGGTGTTACACTGTGGGCGGCTCGCCCGAGAAAGGACGAGCACCGGGGGCCCTGACCGGGGGCCGAAACACAGTGCAGGGATGGGCGCGCGGCTCTACGTCCGTCTGTTCCTCCGCGCGCGCCTCACTCCCTCACTCACGCCAACCGGGACACTCTCCCAGCCCCTGGCTAGGCATCACAGCGGCGCAGAAGACTGCGAACCGAACTGTTGTTGTTGTTATTGGTGGTGGTGGTGGTGGTGGTGTTGGGTGGTGTTGGGTGGTGTTGGGTGGTGTTGGGTGGGGGAGAGAAAGAGACCGAGTCCTGGTGACTCCGGGGGTCTCAGTCTGGTGACAGTGTCGGCATCACCATCACCATCGCCACCGGCATCGGCATCGAGCAGGTGACAGGACCGTAACAGCAATTTTAACGATAGCCACGATACGTTGCTACGGCCTAAAACTGCGCCGCAACTGTGCCCCGTGGCCATCACCACCTCCTCCGGGGCGGCCGCCACATCAGCCTCATCCAAATAACCGATGAATAACACACACGAATTAGTAGATTTGTGCCGTAAAAATGCATGTACGGCCTCACCTGGTCCAGCGGCAACCGGCACCGCCGCCACAGATCCTGAGTCAGCTCGTCCAATTGTGTACGGCTAAGGCGCACCTCCAGTGGGCCCCCCCCGGGACCTCCGACCGGCATCCTGTTTTTCCAGATAACACCAATATGATATCATGAGACAATATAATATATATGATAAGTGAGAACGATGGGTGATGAGATGAACTAGGGAGGAAATGTGGACTGGGGCATGGGCGACTAAAGCAGCAGCGGATCTACGAGAAGAGATCTAGTACGGCAGTACGGAAAGAAATCAAACGTCACCTCAGCACAACTTCGTCGTTGTCGCTAAGGGAGTGTTTGGCCGTCTGCGCCAGGGCGCGTAGGTTAGCTCGAAGGCGGGGGTCGGAGGATGGGTCGAGACCCGCGGGTCGAAGGTGGGTCCGTTCCAGCCAGCTCACGATGGCCTCGTCCCAGTCATCGCCCCCCAGGTAGGCGTCACCCCCTGGAGGGGGTTGGGGGGTTGGGGGCAACAGGTGGTTGGGACCAACTGAACCACCAACCACATCGCCGTACCATATCGTACTACCGAACACCATATATCGTATCAGGCTCAAACGGAGCCGGCAGTTTAGCACATCAACATCAACGTTTATAACAACATCAACGTTTATAACAACAACAACGACCTGGTATTCGGACTAACAATGCCAAATTCATGGGATGCTCTTCCTCACACCGCGGATATATGGATGTATGGATGTATGGATGTATGGTGCCCACCTGTCGACAGCACCTCTACAGTGCCGTTGCCAACCTCCAGCAAGCTCACATCATACGTGCCGCCGCCCAAATCGAACACCAGTACGACAGAATCCGTACGGAGATCCAGGCCGTACGCCAGTGCCGCAGCCACCGGCTCCCGCAGCAATCGCACCGTCTCCAGCCCCGCCAGCTTTCCTGTGTGTGTGTGTGTGTGTCTCTCTCTGTGTCTGTGTGTATTTGTTTGTTACATATCGATCCGAGCCTGACACTGGCCAGGGGGGCACCCAAGCATACCCGTGTGTGCGTGTGTGTTTGTTTGTCTGTCTGTGTGTGTGCGTGTGTGCGCGCGTGTTTGTTTGTCTGTGTGTGTATGCGTGTGTGTGTGCGTGTTGCGCGTGTGTGTGTGTGTGTTTTGCGCCACCCTCCGCCCACCCAACAACCGACAGGCGGTGGCAGCTCTACCGCTTGATCCGTCCCTCGAACGGCTGGCTGGGTAAAAGCCACCGTACGGCCCTAACCGCTCCTCCGCACTCTCACTCGCACCCCCACATGTCGTACACGACTTTAGGGTTTTACGACGCCCCTCGCAGGTGCAGGCAGTCATCCGCACTCGCACCCCCACCCCCACCTGCTGAGATGGTGGCTTCCCGCTGCCGTTCATCGAAGTACGCGGGTACGGCAATGACTGCCTTAGTCACCTTGCCCCGGGTGTAGGCGGCCGCATCAGACACCAGCTGCGACACCACTTGGGCGCTGATCTGGCAAACAAAGATGCCGAGCAGCAGCAGGGGCAGTAGCAGAACAGCAGCAGTAGCAGTCACAGTAGTAGCAAACAGCAGCAGCAGTGGCAGTGGCAGTAGCAGCAGCAGTCGCAATAGTAGCAACAGCAGCAGCAGCAGTGGCAGTAGCAGCAGCAGCAGTCGCAGTAGTAGCAAACAGCAGCAGCAGTGGCAGTAGCAGCAGCAGTCGCAGTAGTAGCAACAGCAGCAGCAGTGGCAGTAGCAACGGCGGCAGTAGCAGTCGCAATAGTAGCAACAGCAGCAGTAACAGTGGCAGTAGCAGCAGCAGCAGCAGCAGGAACAGCAGTAGCAGGAAAAGCAATGGGAAGAGGGTTTAGACGGGCCGCGAGATACCACCATCGGCAATGCCCTCGTCACGGCTCCGAAGACCATCAAAACACACACACACGCAGTCGACCCAGCCTGGTCGTGTAACACCAGTACACCATCCGCAGGCGCGGTCTGTAATACACACATACGTACATACAGACAGAACACAATTGTATCACACAGGGGCCAGTGTATGTGTGCGGCGTGGATTACCAAAGCGAAGCCACACGCAAAAAGCGAAGCCACACGCAAAAAGCGAAGCCACACGCAAAAAGCGAAGCCACACGCAAAAAGCGAAGCCACACGGCCCCGTTGACGAAGGGGAGCTGTCGCACCTCCTCGGGGTAGAGGTACCCTGGCCCCACGCTGGGGCACTCCACAACTAAAGCGCCCTCCTCATCGCGGGATACCTAGGGTGCGGGTGTGTAGGGAGCGGGTAGGGGTGTGGGTGCGGGTGTGTAGGGAGCGGGTAGGGGTGTGGGTGCGGGTGTGTAGGGAGCGGGTAGGGGTGTGGGTGCGGGTGTGTAGGGAGCGGGTAGGGGTGTGGGTGCGGGTGTGTAGGGAGCGGGTAGGGGTGTGGGTGCGGGTGTGTAGGGAGCGGGTAGGGGTGCGGGTGTGGGTGTGTAGGGAGCGGGTAGGGGTGCGGGTGTGGGTGTGTAGGGAGCGGGTAGGGGTGTGGGTGTGGGTGTGTAGGGAGCGGGTAGGGGTGCGGGTGTGGGTGTGTAGGGAGCGGGTAGGGGTGTGGGTGTGCGTGTGCAAGGAGCGGGTAGGGGTATCGGAAGCGGGATTACATAGTCGTATGCAAGAAGCAAAGAGGTTGGAAAGAGAGAGGCGGAAAGTGGGCAAGGAGATGGTCTGTTAGTGGTTGCTTGGTAAGCTGGTTACTTGGGTTTTGGAGGAGAAAATAAGGGGGAAAAAGGGGGAGGGACGCGCACGGCGGGTGTACACCGGTGTACGAAGTGATTTTGGGGAATTATTAACGGTCGCAAAGAATTTCGGTAGGGGCTCTCCAATGCCCCTACTAGACATGCTCTCCCCCTCACTCGCCCCGTAAGTACGGCCCAGCCACGCCACATACACACACACCCCGCCTTGTCCCGCCTTGCTATGAGCCCCAACATTCACTGGTCGAGGTGGACAAACATACGTACGCGTATACACGTACACGCCACATCCAGCAGCTCGGCCTTGTGCTGGTCTTCACGTGCTTTCACACGTCACGTACCTTGTACGGCAGCCTCGTGATCTCTTCCTGTACGGCAGGATCGTCGTACTGCCGACCTATGAGTCGTTTGACGCTGTAGTAGGTGGTCTGCGGGTGCAGTACTGCCTGCCGCTGGGCTCGGCGGCCAACAACCACCTCCCCTGGTATTAAATGCCCGCCCGCCATCGTAGGGTCACAAGACAGGGCCAACGAACCAAACGAGTTTCAAATCCCCGTCCAGGGGTTTGGAGGTGTAGAGAAGTACGGGCGTGACGGGGAGGTGAGGGTGGGATGGGAAGCAGGGATGAAGAGCGTGTGTCGCATTGTGAGTGGTGCTCTGTTGGTTGTGATGGTGGGGATTACGGATTTCAGGACATAAGGTGACAAAAAGTGCTAAGGAGAGAACTACATGATATGCAAATAGAGAGTAGGAGCCACAAGCTGGCGTGATTGGTGCTGTGGAGGGGACGGGACAAAAGCGGTGAAGGAAGGGTTTTAATGGACAATTCTCGCTCACCATCCTTCAGTACACCGACAACGGAGGGCGTGATAGTCTCGCCATCCGCGTTAGGAATGCATTTGGGTTTTCCTCCCTCGATGTATGCCACCGCTGAGTTAGTCGTCCCCAAGTCGATCCCGACAACGACCTCGCGCTGGAAATCGCGGAGCTTGGCATGGACGGCAAGCAAACCCCTGCGGCCCGATTGCCGCGGTAGATACCGAGGGCAAGAAAGCCGTCCATCGGAGTTTATACTGTGCTGATGCACGCTGCAGATGTGGCGTTGCATGTCCGAGCATTCAACGGGCCGAGCTACCGGGCAGAATTTTGAAAAAACGTTATTGATGTATATTTTATGCAGTGGGATATGTAGTTTCACAAACTGGCCGCCGAGCTTTCATTTGGACTGCACTCTCTTCGCCGTCAACAACTGCTGTAGGGCCGAATTATGCCAACGTTTGTCCTTGATGAACTCCGTTATTAGAGCAGCCAATCCGGAGCAAATGTTACGCAATCAAGGCTACTTGCAATCAATCACAAGTGCAATGGCTAACCGATCACGGTTGGGTTCAACGGTTCATGGAAACGGCCAGGCAACCCTTCCGAGAGGATTTCACAGAACCAACACATGCCATAGCTGTGTAAATGGTGGTGAGATAGCTAGGCGAGCTAAGCTGAAGTCGGCGAGAGTACGTCTATCATCCGCTTTGGTGTTGTCTGAAGTTATGGTGTAAATTTGCAATCAGTTTCTTGATAACTAATTGTGACAAAAAATGGTCCGAAACGTCGTATTGGCTGCGATTCAGTTCGCTTGTTCGGAGGACAAGCAAGCGAATGCTGTAAGGTTACCGTTGCTCCTCCTGATCGGCAAGACGTTTTAGGCATGACTTCACGCTCGAGCCGCTGTTGTGCTATCGTGCAGGACAAAGCGGAATACCTCGTGCGCCAGGCCGCGGCAGCTGGCGCACAAATCATTCTGCTGCAGGCAAGCCCGCTCGGTGCCCGGCGTCCGCTTGGGGCTGTGTCCATATGTATGTCACGCAGCTCGCACTACAGGCCGTACTTTGCCACCATGCAATAGGTGGAAAGTGCCGTTGAATTGTTTGTGTGACCCATGGGCCCATGGCAACGTGCTCGCGACGAGTAGGACGGAACCCCGAACAAAAAGGAAGAACTGAAGAAGAAAAAACTTTCCTGCTGCTGCTCCAGTCACGCGCTAAACAGTCCCAGAAAACAACGCATGAATTAGCCGACAGCGCTCACCCGCTTGGATTTGCGCTACCGCACGCCCCGCCACGCTGCCACGGCGCGCTGGTTTAACCTCCTGTCTTTCCGGGCTCAAGCACAGCTCCGGCATATCCAATTTAGCCGAGTTTAAACTAACCCGAGTAACAAGAACTCCAATAGCACTAAGAATCACACTACAAACAACGCGAATCAATTTCAGGGCCGGCTCCTCCTCCTCCCTCCCTCCCCCCCTCCCTCCCACTGCATACCGTTCCAGGAGCTTTTCGAGCGGCAGTACTGGTGCCAAGTCCAGCAGAAGGTACGAGGTTTGAAGCGCGCGCATCATGTCTTGCTGCGATTGTGTGTGTTTGTGCATGTGTGCGTATGTGTATATGTGTGTGGGGGGGCCCCCTGGGGGCTTAATTGATAGCTGCTGGTATTCTTGGTCTGTGGCCATTTCTGCTGCTGCTGGCTTTGTATGAATGACGTCAATTTGCTTACATGGGCTACACATTGGTGCTTACGTCAACTTGGATCCCCGGTCGGTGGTAGTGGTGCCCTTGCAGCCCGTAGAGCCCCCTGCCGCATCAATCTGACAGGACAGAGCAGAGGCCGGAAGGCGGGTTATTCCTCTGCCTGCCTGCCAACTGCTGCTGCTGCTGCTGCTGATAGTTTTAATTGGACGAATGATTGGCATTTCAGTGGCTTTGCTACTGTTGCTACTGCTGCTGCTGTTGCTGACGCTCTTCTTCCTGCGTCACCTACTTCCAATGTCCTTAAGTCCACAGCCACCACGTTGTGGCGGGCAGACGCTGCTAGATGATGCGTCCACCCCTCCCAACTTACAAACAGGTCCCTGAGGGAGGGGGCCCTGAGGAAGGGGGCTCTGACACACCCCTTTCGAATCTGCACCGTGCTGGTACTGCGCTAGTATCAGGACGTTCGTTGGTGTGTCGTGCGGCTGACGCTGCTTGCATCCCTCGATCCTCCCATCCCATCTGATTTCCCTCCCCTCCCCCGCAACCCCGCAACCCCAACACGGCTCCCCGCCCTTCCCCTCCCCCCCGACCCGACCCGACCCGACCCGACCCGACCCGACACCAGGAGTATTTCTCATGGGCGGCTCCCTTCGAGGGCAACCCCCTGGTCTCCCGCTTCGCCAAGCTGGCTTCCGAGCTGCGTGTGGTGCTGCCTGGTGCGGTTGGGACGACGGAAGCACCCGCTGTGGGCTGCGGGGTTGGGGGGCCCTACATTTAACTACATATACAATATATGCATAACATACGTAACACATGTACATGTATGTAGTACTTGTGTTGTGTGTATGTGTGTGTATGTAGTACTTGTCAGGGAATTGCAGCTGTGGTGGTTTTAAGTGCTTGAAGGTTGAAGATGTACACGGTGAAAGGCTGCATGCATGCATCCATGTTGTCGTGCAGGAGTACTTCGTACATAGATGGAGCCTTTCACCGCATGGATGCATACATACATACATACATACATACATACATACATACATACATACATACATACATACATACATACATACATACATACATACATACATACATACATACATACATACATACATACATACATACATACATACCACGGGACGCAGGCGTATACAAACAAACCGCTTGCAGCAGTCCTCAGCCCCGACGCCAAGATATCCCAGCAAGTCCATTCTGACTGTGGGATGCATTATCGCACTGCCGTACTGCCGTACTGCACAGTACCTTTTTTCGAGCGCGCCAACAACGCCTATTTCAACAGCGTGGCCGTGGTGGATGCTGACGGCTCCGTACTGGGGCTGTACCGCAAATCCCACATCCCCGACGGACCGGGGTGAGTGGCGGCTGGTTGGGGGGCTGGGGTCTGACTTGTCCGGGTGCGGAGGATTGAGGGGATGTGTTTTATGAGGCAAGGAGGCGGGAGGTGGACGCCTGGGAATTGCATACATTTGGATGTTTCTACGTGTTGATTAACTTGTGGCTCTTGGGCTCTTGGGCCTCTGCTGGCTCGCATATGGTCACTCTTTGCACCTCTCTGGGTAACGCAACCGAGGTGTAACACACACATCTGCGGTGTATGTGGTGTATGCGTGTATGTATGTATGCATGCGTAGTGTGTATGTGTATGTGCATGTGTGTCTGGGCATTCGCGTCCCTCGATATCTCTCCACCTCTCCATCCCGCAGCCTCGCAGCCTCGCAACCCCGCAATCCCTTCATCCCGCAATCCATCCACGCATCTCATCAGGTTGCATCTGCGCACCACACGGCATGCACGGTGGCATTCGGTGGCATAGCTGTTGAATTCCGGAAAGTTGGAAAGCAAGTGCCTGCCAGTCTCACAGGTACCAGGAGAAGTTCTACTTCAACCCGGGGGACACGGGTTTCCGTGTGTTTGACACGAAGTACGGCAAGGTCGGCATCGCCATCTGTTGGGATCAGTGGTTTCCTGAGGCGGCGCGGGCTCTGGTGCTGCAGGGCGCCGAGGTGAGGCCTAGGGGGGGACCCCCCGAGGGGGCTGCGGAGTGAGGCCTGGGGGCTGCGGAGATGCTCTACCTGCGTTTTCAATGGAAGTTTGAAATGGATGGGGTATAGGGGTATTGGGAAGTCGTCCGCGCGCTGCCTTAAGCCTCAGCAGTGGCCTGTAGAGTTCCTCAACCGGCAAAGGATGTGCCAGGCCCCAGCCGTACGTACACATACACATATACATGCATTGCGCCGTAACCTCTGCCGTATTTTGCCGTGATCACAAAGGTGATCTTGTACCCTACCGCCATCGGTTCGGAGCCTCAAGACGCCGACATCAACTCATACCCCCACTGGATTCGTGCGCAACTGGTGGGTGCGGGTGCGGGTTGGGGAATGTTGTGGGTGTGTGCATGCTTGGCAATAGACATATGTGTAATGCACACTTATGTGCTGGTGAATTTAATATACGTGGGAGAAGTTGACAAGCAACAGCACTTAGGGTTTGTAAGAATTGTTTGAATTAAATGTTTTGGTGCCCTCGTGCCGCACAATCTCCTTGTCTTAATTTTTCACCGATTCCACTACGATTTGAACCTGTGACCTCAGGGCCATGCTGCCGCCAATTTGGTTCCTGTGGTGGCTTCCAACCGCATTGGCACGGAGGAGTTACCTGGTGGCAGTCCGACCAGCTACTACGGGGGCAGCTTCATAGCGGGACCGCAGGGCCAGGTGCTGGCGCAGGTGGGGTTGCGACGGTGTGCAAAATAATTTAGGAGGGCTTCAGCTCCCGTACAGTCTATCACACATGGCTGAGGCTTGAGGAGTACGCGTCACCAATACTTCGTCCCTCGGAATCCACTTTGACTAAGTAACTTGTAAGTTGTAACTAAGTAAAATAAAAGTAATGAACGAAGTTGGCTTGTAACTTGTAAGTTGTAACTAAGTAAAATAAAAGTAATGAACGAAGTTGGCTAGTGCGTTATTGAGAACTAAGGTACCGTTGAGCCACCGTTCGGCACCTCCCACATGGATTGCACCTCCCACATGGATTGCACCTCCCACATGGATTGCACCCTGCAGGTGGGTGCCGCTGAGTTGCACCACGGCAACCCCGACCCCCACCCCCAGCCGGTAGAAGGCTTTGTGACCGCCTCCATGGACCTGGACCTGGTGGCGCTGGAGCGGGCCGCGTGGGGGGTGTTCCGGGACAGGCGGCCCGAGCTGTACGGTACTCTGGCCACGCTGTCCGGTCACAAGCCTTGATGGCGATGATGATATTGACTACGTTGATGTTTATTACGATGTCAATCATGGTGGTGTGATGATGTTGTAAGGCGGTTGTAAGTAAGGCGGTTGGAGTTGGGTAGTTGTTGATGCATGGGATGGCGAAGATAATAATACAGCGAATGATGTTCCGAGCTACAGCTACAGCTGCGAACTTGGGGTTGGTTGAGGGAAAAAGTGTTTGGCGTCTCGCAGCCTGGAGTGAGTGGCTGGTATGATACGGCATATTTTTAATTGAGGGCGCTGTAGTAGCAATAGCTTGCCACACGGGAAGCACGTGGGAAACCTTGGTGCAGTTTTTAAGGGAAAAGGGAAGTCTCTCCCCGTTCCATACCCCGGTGGGCGGCATGCTGCATGTGCCGTGTACATTGACAAGGTCAGCATCAGCGACAGTGTGGTGACGGAAACTGTGGCGACACTATACGGCGGCGTTATCGCTGCAGAAGGCCTGGGCGACGTCTCTGTGGCGCGCTCGGTAATTAGTGGCAACCGTGCCCTTAACGGCAGTGGTGCGGTGTTGTACGCTACTAACGGCTTCGACTCCATGAACCTCGGGAACGACACCGCCATCAGCGGCAACACCGCACGTGATGCTGGCGGTGTTTAGTCAGGTACCGCTTCTCCGCATCTCATTGGGTGTTGGCAGTGCCATCACCAATAACAGCGTGGGGCTCACGGCCACTGGCGGTGCCGGCGTTGTTGGGGCTGGGCACCGGGGCTCATTCTTGAGCACCGGGGTTTTGGACATCACGATGACGGGGGCCGCAGTGCAGTGCACGTGTGGACCAACGGTGGAAGATTTTGAAAAACTGACCTGCAGGTTGCACCAAACGAACCGGATTGCAGCAGAATGGTGGAGACATAATTTTTCGCTTCAGCTGTTTGAGGTACCTGTGTGTGAGGGGAAGATATCAACCAGGGTCGACCTGCCTAGCTAGGGTAAGATTGCACCAAAAAAAGCACCATTGGTCTGATACACTTCGCGACAGTTAACGGTGCAGGGAAGGTATTATCTAGCAGGGGTGACCTCTGGTAGGCCGTTTCCTTCCTTGTAAATGTCGTCAAGGATTCCCAATTGCCTCTGCGTTGAAAGAAGGGTGCTAAGGGGCATACAACAGGGAGGCAACTAAAATGCTTCTTCGTAAAGTCCGCTATTATAATATCTCTAGTCATGCTATGAAAATTAGTTTTTACATTTCTGTTTTGTGGTAGCCAACCATTATTTCTGGGAAAAGTGTTTTGGGCCCTCAACTCGCAACCCCCTCGATAACGCAATAGCTGCGGCCGGCGGCGTAGTCTTAGATCATTATTGTTGCTGCCTCTGGGTCGCCCGACTTGTACGTTGCATAGTGGGGTGTGTCTAGGCAACGTGTCGTAGTGGGGTTCTCTTGCGGGTCCCCCTGGGGAGGTGAGGTCTACGCATCACGATGATCAGGGAGCTGACCGGTGTGTGCCTGTAAGGCGGATGCCTGCGTGGGCACATAATTGAAACCTCGGTACCTGGGAGCAATTTGTGGCTCCTTATTATGAGTTCCTACGCGCCATACGAACTAACACGTTTTTTTTATGATAAGGGACGCCACCTATCTTGTTGAAATGTGAGAACAATGGGCAGCCGTGGAGCAGTGGGATTGCAACTCGCAGTCTGCCATACGGTGATGACAGGCAAGCATGCAAGAAACATTACCTGCTGAGTAATAACCGTTTTCATTTGCCAAGTCGCTTGATGTAGCTACGCACCAGTACCAAAGCCCAAAGCTGCCCAAACCCTGGACAACCACAAAAAAGTTTGAATAAAAGTTTGAATAATCTCCTTGTTGCAGGTAGAGGACATGGTCATGTCTATCATCAGTTGTCTGTCAATAACTGTCAACTGTCAACTGTAAATGCGGTCGCCTCTCATCACCCCCGACCTCAGGCGGGGAACCTGTGGACCTGAGGACGCGGAGGGTCCGACACGAAGGTAGCCATATAACAAAATGCCATCAAGCAAAATACTTGAGGCAATTCGACAGACACGCGTCAACCGCACACCTCATTCTCACACCACTACATATTCCCTCTACATCTAACTTTCCCCTCTATATTCCCCCTAGATTTGAGTCCCCCCCCCCTTTCTCTCGGCACGTGATCGCGGTGATTATTTGGTATCTGCCGCCCATTGCCCCCATACGCACAAGTTCAAGCGACACAAGCGACATTGTTTCGCAACAGTATCAGCCCGCTCCGTAACTTAGCTTTGTCCACACAGCCTCTTCCCCCACCCCCAAAGTAGTTTCGTCGTGTCCCTCCCCTGCCTTTCCCCAACTGCACATCCCGCGCTGAAGCAGTATCTCTTCAGCGCAGCGTCCGGGAGCAGAAGTCCACTCCTCCGCAGCAGCAGATAGGCGCTAGTAGGGGATACCCCAGACGAGCCATCTCAGGCAAAACTCGGCGCCTTGTTCCGCCACGGCCAGCGTATACGCTCATACATAGGCACACGCACGTTCGCCGGCAATATATGTCCCGGCCCGTCATGTCAACTACCGTACGGGGCGCCGCTAGGCGGCCCTCCACTGCACCGCAGCACGTACTACCCGAAATTGAGATCGTGCCGGCGGAGGACTCTGATTGGCTTGATAACCCTGCGCCCTTCAGCCATCAGCATGGGTCAGAGACCAGGCGGTCTTATTACCGCCGCCGGTGCGTCGGCGGCGGCGGTGGCGGCGGCGGCGGCGGCGGCGGCTCTGGCTGCAGCCGCCGCGTCGCGCTCACGGGCTGGGTGCTGCTGCGACGGGCAGTGCTGCTGGCGGTAACACTGGGGGCCGTCTTAGGCTGCTACGGCGGTGTGATCCGCGTGAAGGGCCAGGAAGTAGTGCTCGACACAGACAGCGTCGGCTGCATTGCCAATAAAGCCCCCGGGCCGCCAACCAAATTAAAGGTACCATGGAGCCATGAGTACGGAAACGTTCGCGAATCTGTGTGCCTGCTTATGACTGTTTGTGTCTGTTTGTGGAGGTTTGTTGCAGGTTTGTTAGATCTGGGGATTGGGGACTTGGCGAGGAAAATCTGATGGAGTGGGTACTCTGGTAGGGGACTTAACCTTAGAGTTAAGAAACGGCGGCTGCGATTGCAGATTTAAATGGGGTCCCCGAAGTGATGTACCTGCCAAAAAATGGCAGCTTTACTTGACCGCAAGTCCGCAAGGGTTGAACCCTTAACATGCTTGGCAGCATGTGCCTTATTTAGCTGATAATAACGCCAGCTATCTCTGGAACGGAGATGCCTCGCGTAGCATTCCTGCCATTCCTGCACGACGCAGATCATTCTCTCCTTCTCCATGCGTGGTTTCTATCGTAACAAAGCCAATATACCTAACCTGCTGTGTTGTATGTGTATGTATATCCGTACAGGCGACGGCAAAGGATGGCCGAGTGTTGCTGCGCTGGGAGCCCCCGGTCGACGGTGGCGCCTGTGTCAGTGCCTACGTTGTGAACGTCATCGATCCTCTGTTCCGAAACGACTCTCCGGCGCAGGTGGGTAAATGGGATCACCTGCCAAGGGTGTTAATTGCGCCTGGAGGCCAGGCAAGTAAGCCAACATGCGTGTCCCGGCTTAAGGTAATGACTTTGTTATATTCAGGCGTTATTATTTTAAATCCCCAAAACAAAAGAAAGGCGTAAGGGGTTGGAGAGAAGGCAACGTGCACGTGCTTGATGGAAGGGAGGTATACGTAGCA
This sequence comes from Volvox carteri f. nagariensis, assembly GCF_000143455.1. Lineage (NCBI taxonomy): Eukaryota > Viridiplantae > Chlorophyta > Chlorophyceae > Chlamydomonadales > Volvocaceae > Volvox > Volvox carteri. The sequence goes on from NW_003307563.1 coordinate 1,220,831, forward strand.
GCGCGCGTGATTGCTCAATCCTTGCATGCATGGCACTTAGGGACCCTGCTCACATGGGGTTGGTTGTATAGTTTTGAAGGTTAAATGACGCCGCAAATCAAGGTGAACCACTCATTATAGTTCAAAAACACAGTGCGAGTACATTCTTGCATGATGTGCAGTGCAGCACATAGTTTCATGTCGGCATTAATGTTAGGCAGGCCGTGCATGCAGTTACGTGTGCGGAATGGACGGGGGATCTGCATGGAATCGCGACAAGGGGGACTAAGCAGCGTAACATTAACGTGGGAATCGCGACAAGGGGGACTAAGCAGCGAGAACATTAACGTGGGAATCGCGACAAGGGGGACTAAGCAGCGAGAACATTAACGTGGGATCTTGGGGGGGGCGGGTGGCCGTAAACTGGATGGCTTGGGAGGGCTGGAGTCTCCAGCCTGGAGATGTGTGGAGTGCGAAGCATAACTGGTGTGGAGCATATTACAGGACGCAGCAATGGATGTGCGTGGACAGGAGCTTTGTGACATTTTCTACACAGGGGCATGAAGGGGGATTGGAAGTGGAATCTAAGGCAGTAGGCGGACGGTGTGCGTGATGATCGACCAACCAAATTGGCCCACTGCTTCCAACCACTTCAAATTCTTGCCCCGTCTGGATCTCAAATTGCTGGGTGCGTCTCTAAGCTGGGTAGCCTTTCCTTCTATTCACTTCCTTCTAGATGTGTTATTGCCTTGCATTATGGCCCTTACAAAACTGCATCTTATGTAACACCCACCGCCGTGCGTCTGCAAGCTTCCAGCATATTCGTTAGGATAGAGGTGCCCACATGTGTCTTCGCGCATTGTTATGCACTAGTCTAGCTGGAGCTACGTTGCTGACAACACCCCACCGACTCCGGCGCCCATTTCCGCTGTGCCCGCGGGGCCCCTCCTCCCTGGACCCTTGCCCATCAAAGTCCACTTCGACCGGGGCGCGCAGCGTGGTTGTGGAGGGTCTAGACAACGGTCGCACCTACGTGTTCCAGGTCCAAGCCTACAGCACACAACTAATGACGGGTGGGATTGCGCAGGTGCGATTGCGTGCTATACATGTGTGCTACATGCTGCTGCTGTGTCGTGTGTTATAAATATGCTATTTGCGTGCGAGGTTGTGGAAGAATATGGCTCTGGTGCTGAATTGGCGGGGCAAGCAAGGCAGGCCTAAACTACAAGTTTGGTATCGTGGATGCATCCTGGGCTTCAGGGCCGTGGGTTTTTAGATCCAAACTTTGACAGTTTTCTCAAATCCTAAGGCCGAAACCCACCCGGGGACTCGTAAAAAGGAGTTAGCAGAATGATGATGAATGTTGCGGGGTGACGATGGAGCCGCATTCGGTACGACGATGGCGGTGGAACATGTTTCATTGCAGTGCAAGTAGGTCGCACTTGTAGGCCAATGTGGGGGTTTGGGATAACGAGAAAGAGGTCCCTACACATTCATTGCGAAAAGATGGAGGGAAGATGAGAAGAAAAAGGGAATAAGGGTGGTTGCCTGGTGCGGAATGCAGGGGCAGGACAAACACGTCCTTAGGACACGCCTAAGGACGTATGTCGTTTACATGGCGATAGATTACCTACCTATCCAGAAATCTGGACTTGTGTTCATGTTTCATGTCTGTCGTGGTGACGCTTTAAAGATGCCATGTCGACACGTGACAAACTGCCACCAGGCACAAAACGCCCTCTACCTCCTCCGACACACATCTGCTTATGCCGCACGCCCCTGAATGCGCATGCTCCTCGGCGGCAAAGCAGGTGACCGCCACCCCCACCGAGCTGTGCAACATGTCGGAGCCTCCGGGCAAGCCAACGAATCTGCGCGTACAGACTGGAAACGGCTGGGCGAGGTTGTGCTGGGACGGCGTGGACAACGACGCGTGTGTCGACCAGTTCAGGTAACATGCGCAAAGCCGAGTATGCAGTTGGGAAGGACCCTTGGGGTGATGTGGGCCGCGGGCGGGACCCTCGCAAAGTAAGGGTGGCATCAAGCATAAGGGTGTATGAACACTTATATAGGGTTAGGCACTACTGGTAACGCGCAACTATTGCCTCCAGGAGATCCCGGGATCGAGACCTGTCAGGGTGGAATGTCATTCCGATGGTGGAAGGTATTGTGTCCCTAGTTGGTGGACGGTGCTGACCTGGGATAAGGTTGACCTCGCGAGCCGACCAGGAATGGAGTTGGGCCGCTGATGACCCGGCAGATTCCGTTGGATGCTGGTGGTGGGTGCGGAACCTGTGCGATCCACTGAGAAGTTGACTAGGGTGACTGGATGAGGGTGCCCCGAAATACCGGGGAAGGCAGGGTTTCGCAGGGTAACTGCCACGGGCGAAGATACACCCCCCTGTTTCACACATCCCGGCTGATGCTGGCCACAGGAAGGAAGGATGTGTGCGTGTGTGTCTCTGTAATATAACACACGCGCCACCCCATCCCTCACTCCACGCCCTCAGGGTCTCCGCCGCTCTCCTCACTGGACCTGATTTCCGTACGTCATCCGATGGCAAGATCTCCCGCGGCGCCTGTGCTAACGTAAGCGGCCTCACCAACGGCGCCAAACATCGCTTCAGTGTCACCCCAGTCTCCGTCGCCCAAGGCCAAGGGGAGATGGCCACGCTCACGGCAACCGTGGGTGCCACGGCTGCAGCCCAGAACGGGTGGACATGCAAATCTTTGGACGGCTGCGCACCAAACCGGGGAGGTGAATGCGCGCATATGTGTGCATTTAGTAGTTGTCATGGGAAACAACTACTACATGACAGCTTAATTCAGCACACAACTAATTTTTGTGCGTGAACAAGAGGGATTATCACGGCTTGCTGGGGCCCTTTACGCGTGTTTGGGAACTGGAGCTCATCTAATGATGATGCAGCTGGGTCGGGGAGTGCTGAATGGGCTCACGAGATGGCGCCGCTGTAGGGCGTAGTAAGAGAGGGCCGCGGCGCGGCTGGATAGGGGATCCCACACCACCTAACCTTGGCCCATCGCATGTGCGCTGCTATGACCTCTTGGTGGGGGTTTCTGTGGCCGTCAGCTGCCTTGCTTTCTGAAGTTACATCGCTTTTCGTTCGCTGCCTTCGCTGTCTTCTTGCGAGAGCTGAGGGATGCTGCAAGTGCTGCTGCATCTGTTATTATTATTATTATTATTATTATTATTATTATTATTATTATTATTATTATTATTATTGTTATTATTATTATTATTGTTATTATTGTTATTATTATTATTATTATTATTATTATTATTATTATTATTATTATTATTATTATTATTATTGCTGCGCCCTTTTGTCGTAGCTGCCTACTGCAACTGCGCTGCGGTGGCCCGTCGTGGCGATTGCAAGGTGCCTGCCATGCTGGATGTTGACTGGGTCAACAAGCAGGTATGTGTGCGCGAGTGAGAGGCCGTTATTTCTTACATAATGAGTACTGCAAAGCTGACTAGAATAACCCCGACACAACAAAGGGCTGCGCGCCAGGGAACATGAAAGCACTGTACGCGCATGTACGCGCATTGGAGGATGCATTGCACAAAGCCAAGACCTTCCAACCCGTCTCCACACTCTTCCATCTTCCTCCTCTCATTCCAAGAAAGAAAGCTTTGGCCATTTCTCAGTGATTAATGTAAAGCTCCTATGTAAAGCGCCTTCCAGATAGGTCGCACCGACGTCCCACCACACGTTGCGTGCAAGGAATGCCCCATCGCCCAATGACTTACCACCACGTTCCAGGTCACCCAGTGGTGCTCTTCATCCTGCTCGTGCGAGCTAGGGCCCGCGCAGAGCGGTGTGCTGATGGGCCAGCCTCGTACTGGTTTTGGGGGTGCCCTTCTGGCTGGCGGCGGCAGAACCGGTGCTCTGGGAGGTGGTGCCCTCGCTGCTGGCATAGCAGCCCGCAACGGAGTTGATGGGGGGGATGGCGACAGCAACACCTCCGGCGTCGGCGGCACAACGGCATTTCCGGGAGGTGACGGCGGTGGGGTAAGCGCAGGGCCAACCGCGAGGGCGCTCCCCCTGGCGGGCGCAGTGATGGGCGGCGCCGCTGACGGCGGCATGACTGGTGCAGGCATGGGCGGGGGTGCCAGGCTGGTGCAATCTCGTGCAGGGCAGTTCATGGGCAACATGGCAGAGGACATGGTAAACAGCGGCGTGCTGGGGGAGGCGGCAGGGAAGGTGGCGCAGCAAATGGTTAGCAACCAGGTCAATTCAATGCTGCAAGCCATGTGGTCAAATGGAGCCGGCGGCGGTATGGGTGCAGCTGGTGGCCCCAATGGCGGCGGCCGCCGCCTGCAGCTGGTGTAGGATTGTATTACACTGCGACTGGTGGATGATATGTGGGTTTGGTAAACGTAGTAAAAGTTTGGTAAGGTTGTTGCCAAGCGGCAAACGCTTGATACACCTTGGACGGGGTCCCGTCTCTGTGGCGCACTAGGCCGGCATCTCACACATTCCTTCACCGTCCCATGCATCATCAGAGCTGTGTGCACATGTACGTTCTCTCAGCCGGATTATTTACACACGCTCGTATCACGGATGGAGCCCCCAGAGCCGACACAGATGAGAGGTTGGAGAAGCTCGGCTGTCGCCGGGTTGCCTTGCGGGCCCAGTAGCTCCTCACTCTTAACTCTACTTCCCTTGCTTGGGGCTTTCCATGCCAGAGAACGAGACGGGGGCGGGGAATTAAGGTGCTTGGATCGATTTCCAGCAGGCGAGCTGTTCCTCTGCGCAGATAAGTGATCTAGTATGGTGGTGTAGGGGCGAGATACTTGCGATGGCCGTGTGCTGACGTGTCCTGCTGCTGCTGGTGTGCATGTGTCTTTCCGTTTGTCCTCCTTGGGGTTACTTTATTTGGAATTTGTTTTGTTTTCGTAACGTGTTTTTTTCTGACTCATGCCCAGATATGAGTGCTGGAGGCCACTGGCCTGCTTAAGCAAGGCAGGGCGAGGCCGCCTGCTTCTGGCCTGCATTACGGAGGCCAGGGGAGGTCGTGCATCACACCGGCCTACCTCCGTGCAGATCTGGGAGTGAAATCACAATAAAGCATGCAAATGTTGGATTCGATGCCACGCATAAATGGTCTGGATGCTGGTAGGAAGTGCTTTTGCAAATCGCCTGCGAGTTTCGTCGTGCGATGTGGCAACAGCTTCTCCGTTTGACCGCGTGCATGCGCAGCCATATGATAAGGTTTGACTACCATTTTATTTACTATGGCTGCACATCTGATTAATCGCCTAAACGTTGCCTTAAGTATTTGCGGTCCGTCGTTTAGTTAGGGCCAGATGTCGTATGGGGGCCCACATCGGTTCAATAAAGTAGACTCTGCTAAATGTAAACTGCAACCCTGGTGATGGTTAATTCGTTTGCAGCATGCAAATCTCTAACAGTACGAAGCAGTAGTGAATAACGTCAAATGTTCCACGTCCCAAAGCAGCTTAGTATGGTGAACGCGCACAGGTTTGAAAGGATATAAATATACTTCTAGAATGTCATATAAGGCGTCGTAACATAATGCATGGCCGTTGGTGCTAACCCTAAGCCACCATGTGCACGAATATGGCACAATAACTTTTACCTCAGATTCCCAATTTGGGGGAAAAAATTTGCAGTGTCATATTCTAGTGAGGCAACCGTCAGTGCTGCGCCCAGCGGTTCAACCCTGCCAAATCCTGCCCAACAATCCTTAACAATAATGTTCCCGGCACGCAAAAGCTGCCCAACCAGCAGCTCGATTCATAATACCAGAATCTTTTGTGGAATAGTGTCAGCTTCGGTTCAAGTCCAGTCAGTCTCTTTTTGCACTGGTTTTAGGACAAGCCGTACGATCTGGACAACTTGTCCGTTTATGTCTCCATAAAGCTCCTGCTGAGAGCTGAGTAAGTTATCCGCCTAATTACGTGTAACAAATCGTGCTCAGGTTGCTTCGCTGAATGTGCATCACGCAAGATGTCCACTAGGATTTACAGTGTATACAAAAAGGTTATCAGCCCCGGTTAGGCGGTAAACTCAAAATGACCGAGGGCAGAATCGCATACTCAGATAGGCTGTGTGTGCAGAACAGGTTAACATGGTTTATTCGGGCACCAGCAGCCAAGTTCGGAGCGGCGCTGATTAAGCCGCGTACAGCCGAGAATGCTGCAGCACAGGACGGTGCCAGGGCCATCCTGGTTGAACTGCTGTCCGATGACGACCTGGATCTTTACCAGGAACATACAAACGTCATGGAACTGCTCAAGGCCCTCCAGACGCGATACAAGGGCTACGCAGCTGCGTACATGCACAGAAACTATGGGGAGCCTTTCAAGACTGCAAGCAGAAACCTGACATGTCTTTTCAGGAAATACACCAAGGCGCTGAAGGATATAAGTTGCGGGGAAAGAGGGCAAGCTGTGGCCAATGCCAACGCCGTGTCCGTGGGCGTTGAAAGGTCCAAGGCCAGAGTATAAGCTGTATATTATTATTATTATTGTACTACTCCGTCAAGGGTGCAATGCCGCAAAACCTGTCCGAGCTCGAGGGGCACCTGATGGATGTAGAGGCGCAGATCGAGGCATCGACATCGGCCGAGGTCCCACCTGTAGTGCTCCACACCGGCAAGGGCAACAGCAACAGAGCTAAAATCAAGGGCAGCAGCAACAGCCACAGGGGCGGCAACGGCAACGCTAACTTTGGTGGAAGGTGCTACAACTGCAAAGAGCGCCGCGGTCACCGAGCGTCTGAATGCCCCAAGCAGTGATTTTTTTTTCATTTAGGGGGGGGTCTCAATTTATTCCAACCTAAGTAACAAAGTTGCTAGCGTCGCCGTTCTGTATTCCTTAAGAGTNGGGGCGCTGG
>NW_003307563.1:1227746-1245017 GCF_000143455.1 Volvox carteri f. nagariensis
GGGGTAATGGCGCCCGTGTCATCGGTCGCCGCTGGCAGCAACATTGCCGATGCATTACCGACAACAGCACCGCCGTCCCAAACGCCTTTATCAGGAAAAAATTTAGACTTATCTTGCTGTTTTTGTGTTTGTTCGGCGTTCAAGTCGTTGCCTTTTGCGTGTTTGTCTATGGAAGGACCGGTCATACATTCTGCTATGCCGCGTTGACTCACGGGCTTGACCTTCTTACGGCCCCTCATATCTATTTTATGATCGATAATACTAAGTTCTGCACACTACGGAGCAATCTGGCAGCAATGGACGTTTTTGGCTGAAGGAATGAAAATGTACGGATCGGCCTCACTTTGTTCCTTATTTCCAAAGGGCAAAAAGGCTTCTTTATTCCTTAAAAGTAATATATTACTTAAAAAAAAACACTGGCCCCCAAGCCCAAGAAGTACTGCAGAATCTGCAGGAAGTTGGGCCACTCAGCCCGCAGAATAGGCATTGTGTATTCCGGAAAGTCTGGTGCAGAAGGCCTTCATGGATATTGTGATTCGGACTATGCGAGCTGCGTGGATACAAGGCGGTCTACCACCGGCTATGTGTTTTTGGATGCTGGTGGTGCTGTGAGCTGGTACAGTCGTTTACAACCGACAGTTGTTACGTCAACGGTTGAAGCTGAGTACATGGCAAGTGGAGCGGCGACAAAGGATGCACTTTGATTTCGTTATTTGTCGCGTGACTTGCAGTTGGGTTTGTCGTCTGTGCCTATTAGGGCGATAATCAAGCGGTGATCAAGATCATCAACAGCCCGATCTCGTCGGTTCATTCGAAGCATATTGACGTGCTGCATCACTTTGTTCGTGAGCGTATGGCACTCGAAGAGATTGAGTTTTCGTATTGCAAGTCCGCGGACGTGATAGCGGATGGAAGCCACATGGAAGACGCTGCCACTCCCGCAGTCCAAGAAGTGCTGTAGCGCTATGCGTGTGCGCTGATGGGTTGCAATATGCCGTTCTAGGAGGTATGCCTGCATGGGAGTGTTGTGGAATAGTGTCAGTTTCAGTTCAAGTCCAGTTAGCCCTCTTTTGAACTAGTTTTAGGACAAGCCGTACGATGTGGACGACTTGTCCGCTTATGTATCCATAAAGCTCCTGCTGAGAGCTGAGTAAGTTATCCGCCTAACTACGTGTAACAAATCGTGCTCAGTCAACTTGCGATTTTTTTGTCGCGCGGGCCTTTTCTACGGACATCCATGCACATAAACCGCAAGTAAGTCGCTCCTCAAAATAAAATGCAAGCGGCAGTCATCATTGCCTTGTTACTGAAACTGCCCTTATAATCTCGAATGTAATTAAGGCCACGTTCTGATAAAAATAAGCCATTGCTCGTTGACAGACGGCGACGAAACTAGCCAGCGTAACGAAGGTGACGGTTCGGAGATAGAGTTTAGCGCGAGATAGACGGGCTTGGCATGTTTTCTGTTGTTGATTGTGTTTTTATAACATAATTTTGGCTTGCAATTACTTGTTGGAAATATGCAAAGGAAGGGAATGGCGCTTCAGTTCTGAGAGAATATGGAAAGGTCAGAGCGCGATGTCAGTCCAGCGAGTAGAGATAGGAAAAGCCATTTCACAATCTTGCGCAATACGGAGTATAGAAAATCATGGTTTGCAAGGTACACCGCAACGATTGCTTGAAGTAGTACATGCGTACGCTTTCTATACGCGAGCAAAAAATTACGAATTATCATGGACAAGTTCGCATTTTACAAAGTATATGTCGTGAAACAGCAGTAGATATAGTAAACATATACTCTTGTTTGTTGCATTTAACAACCAGTGTGTACTTATGCCCATGCCTTGGCAAGCACAAAACCGAGCCCAGTGCAACCCCTAGCTCGAAACTGTATGTACAGCGAGTTAGCAACGCCAACACCTGCAGTGACAGCAATACAAAAAGCAAGCAGGAACGGCTTTCATATCTCCACAACGCATCTTCGCCTGAAGGCGCGCGCGTGTGCGTGAAGTGCGTGCGTGCAGACTTTTAACCGTATGTGCATAGCAGTTCCCGCACCCGCCCTGCTGGCCCCAACAATGGAGGATTCAGAAACTCGCACGTCAACTTCGCAAACATGTACTCACAAACATGGGCCAGGAATTCGTTTAGCTGCGCTCGTGTTATTACTTGTTGCCAGCCAGCAGTCTGCTGGGGTCCGGGCAGTCAGCCGGCTAAGCCGAAAGCTTACGACGGCGGTGCCGGTGGGGATTGGTCCCAATTCGAACGTTTATCGCAAAGCCGAAGCGTACCTGGACGGCTTGTTCGCTGACTACGGGACGGCAAAGGCGACGCTTGGCGCCGAAAACTTCAAGAAGAGCAACGTTCTTGTCGTTTATGTGTGCTATGACCGTGCCAACCTAATTCGGTCTACTCTGACTTCGTTGCTGATGAGCCAGGGCCTGGAGGAATACGACCTGATGATTTCGCAGGATGGCCTTGGGGGCCCTGGGACTCCGTATGTCCTCGATGTCGAGGTCCAGGAGACGCTTAACGCCTTATACGTCCATCATGAAGTCAATCTCTGCACAGGCCTTCACCACTACTTTGTTAAGAGATTTGCGTTTGACATCATGGGTTACGAATATCTGCTTGTTGTTGAGGAGGACAACGCGCTGCACTACCAGGCGCTGCAGGTGTGCATAACTACTTTATTTTATGTTCTTAATGATTTATAAGTGTATTTTGTCTCATTATAGTAACTTCGCTTCTATCTTCAACGGGCGCCCGGGGCCTATCTGATCCACTTGCTTTCCTGCACTTAAGGAAACATTTTTGCAGGGCATGATGGATTGATAACATTATAACGTTTAGATTAAACTAAGACACTTGCTGATACGGCGCGGTAGTGGGTTGTGGGTTTCCTCTGGCCTTTGTCGTCTGCTGTAAAAAACATTCGATCGCACCCTGGTACAATAGAAAGCGACGGTCCCTAACTAACGTACAAGGGTGCGATTTTTAAATGATCAAAAATTTACAGACGGTGCCTCCTGTCGCCGCCATATCACGTAATGCATTTCTTAGTTATCTCCTGTCTACAAGGGTTCCTGTGTCAAATCTCCTGTGGTCATGCTTCAGAAGCGCCTGCGCTACCTTGCACATCTGATTTGCACGCAGTTCCTGAAAAGCATGTTGGATTTGTCGCTGGAGGAGAAGGAAATCGGGCTTGTCAGCCTCACCGAATTGGATAACTCACTGCTCGTGGACGAGTCCCGATACAACAGTGCCGTCCTGCGTGCTGCTGTTCAGGATGGTCACCTTTGGGTGTTTGGGGTCCACAAGTCGCGGTACGATGCAGTTAGCAAGCACCTGTACGACTACTACAAGGTCATCAAAGGGCACGACTACTCTCTTGCGCATGCTCCACCACTGCACGACGCGATTCGCGCCCTGCATAAGGAAAAGGGTTTCCCGGAGGGCATTCCCCTGTCTCAAGACGCGTTCTTCGTGCACAGCCTTCTGATGGAGGGTTACAGCAGGCGCTACCTTTCACTCGTGCGCCTGACACAGCCCATGGGCTGGATGGGTCTGCATCTCAAGCAGGACCCAGCCCAATTTTATATGAAGTATGGTCAAGGCATGTATGAAGGTACCATTGCGGCTAAGGCGTTTGAGGTTGCCAAAAATCCGGAGGAGCTCGAAGAGCTAAAGAAGGACGCAGCCGCGCGCCTGGACGTAATCTACCAGCAATATCTTGGCCGTGCAGTTGAGCTTCCGACGTCTGACAGCGTTGTGCTACGCCTTGTGGTTGGCAGGATGAATGGAGTGGAACTGGTGCGCGACATTTTGAACTCTGCAGAACATCGTCGCCGGATGAAGGTGATGGTGGGGACCCGAGGGAGGAGGCCGAAACGACAGGTGCGTGTCCCAACAGCCACGCACGAAACCGGACAGCAACCAGAAGCGCCCAGCCCCGCCATTGGCTAACACACCAGGGGTAGCTATAGCTGGTTGTATTGTGATTTGGCCTCGCAATGCCCTTGATATTGAAGTGCACCTTAAATACGAGCAATGCATTGTACCACATTGACACATTAAGAGTCAATGTGTTTTTTGGCACTCGGCAGGGATTACTGTGTGATTAAATATTTTCTATCTGCTTCTAGAGGACCGCCAGTGGCGGCTGTTAGGGCTGGAGGGTAGGGAACGCAGAGGGTTGGCGTGTGACGGCTACAGGAACGTAATTTCTTTCTGACGCGTGTGCTTGTGCAGCAGGGGAGATAGATGCAGCCGCTGAAACACAACGCGGTCGGTCCAATTAATGAAGCCGTTGAGCGTCCAGCTAGGCACAACGAACATGAAGATGCAATGTTCGGATGGGCGATGGGTTGGTAAATGACATGGCATGTCATTGTATGACGACCAACGGATGGATGGATGCATGCATGGGCGGCGCCCCCTCGCCTGTATAACCTAATCCAAGCTAGAGCTGCCTCCGCTTGCCACCGCGTGCGTTGGCGGAGAGATTGTCAAAGCTCATGCAGGGCTGCTGTGTGTCTACCCTGCAGCAGCAGGGTAGTAAGGCAGGGTAGTACCTGCCCATGATGTAGCATCCGTGAAAAATAGACAATACCTAGGCAACGTTTACTTGCTTTATGCGTATATTCATTATTTCTTCTTGCGCAAAAGTGGGGGCGGACGCGGCCCTACCTACTCAGCAATTTCTACCTACCTGCTGAGTTTAAATGCCATGTACGTACAGAGACGTGGGCAGGTTGGCCTTGCGAGGGAGCACGTGGCAGATGTCACACGGCGCGGCGCGTGGCGCGTGACATCTGCATGCTCTGCTGGTCATGCAAGTTAGATAGGGTGAAAATCTGATTACACACCCCTGTAGCGCATCCTGCGTGCTACATAACAAGCCGCAGTTTGTTTATTGACGGTGAGCGCGCGCGCGTTCACCAAGTAAGAGCGTGAGCACACGAATGCGCATGCGGCGGTATCCTTCTGTGCTTGGCGTCATCATCCGCTGCACGCCCAACCAGGCAAGGTGGAACTTATTACGATTGACGTTTATCTACTTTGCATTTCAAATGTCTCTGTGCAACTGCGTGTGCTATTGCATTGAACATAGAGACAGTGTAATCCATAGCATACCACTGTGTGATGTGCAAACACGCGCGTGCGTGCTGGTATGTTTGCACGTATGAGGTCGGGCCCTCCCGGCACTGCCAAGACACAACCCAGGGAAAGATTCGCGAATTATAACACGTGTTTTTTTATAGCACCACAAGACGTTCAAGTTGCCGCAGCCGTGCAACTCACATGCTTGCGTGTGCAGCGGCGTATCATGCAGATATACGTGTGCATTATTATCACATACTTTATTCCTCTTTGCACGTCCACAGGAAATCGGTGTATGTGGTTATATTAGGCGAGGCCGGCAGGGTAACGGATTTATCGTCGTATCCCTGCCTGCATTGCAACTATGGCATGTGTGAAAGCAAGTATGTAGTCGCCATGCATGCTTGAGTCCCCGCAGGGCTGCGTGCGTTTTCAGATGGTTCATGCTTTCTAACGTTCTGATGTTGTTGGAGTAGCTACTCTACCAAATGTTATTCATCATTCAGCTAGCCAACCCAGCCAGCCAGCAGCAGCAGTAGATTATTGTGCATGGCTGGGTCCGGGTTTACGTAGCTAGGGTTGCCGCCGTGCAATCATGGCGCGTTTAGGATTATTGTATAAAACGACGTTAGTGGTCCTTCATCAGGGACAGTAGTTAAAGATAGCTGCCGGTGATAGCCCCCACTTATCATTCTCGCTTGCTTGCGGAGCCGGGGCAATAATAGGATGTCTATATACCAGCTGGTTGGCGTGCGTGCGGGTGCTGCTGTTGAATGGTTTAAGCTTGCGTTGCTTATTATGACTCATTTCTGCCGTGCGTCACAACCCGCACGAGCAGATGGATGGATGCATGACTGTCGGCATGTGGTGGGGTGGGCATGCATGTCGTGCATATGTCGTACGTATGTGGTACGTATGCACATTGCAGGATGCATGTATATGCTTCGGGTATATCATGGTGCAATAAGGACGAGGATGGCTGGTGAAATTTCTGTCGGTCGGCACCGCAATAGCTATCTCTCTTTAATGCGCACATCCATACAGCGACTCCGTCGCCCGTTTATTGCTGCGATACGTGTATATTACGCACGCGTACATAACACGCAGCATAACAAGCAGGATAGACAATCAACGCACATGGCCAAAGGGAGCAGCAGCCAAAAGCAAGCGTACATATGTGGCCTGATAATCGGTCGAGCCTGCCGCTCTGGCCATGCGGGCAGTCAAGCACCTGGAGGAGGCTGGCATCTACGTCGGGCAAACACCCCATGGGTTTCGCCATGGCACCGTCCAGGCTGCCCGGGCCGCCGGCGCCTCCCTTGAGGACCTACATGCCTTAGATGCCCAGATTCGGAGCCCATGAGTACTTCATCGCTACGCTAATGACAACCGGCCGACTTACATGCTTTATGTGTGTGTGTGTGTGTGTGTGTGTGTGTGTGTGTGTGTGTGTGTGTGTGTGTGTGTGTGTGTGTGTGTGTGTGTGTGTGTGTGTGTGTGTGTGTGTGTGTGTTACATGGTTGGGGGTGCGTGACCCCATACCTGTAAGACTACCCATACGAGCCGAAGGCCCAGGGGCAATAGTACAACGCCTAAAGCCACGGAGGAAAGGAAAACACCGCACATCAGCCCAGACTAGCGTCCATTGGGGTAATTGAGTTTCGGTGAGCCCACATACGTTCCAACATCCTCGCAAGACGTGCGGGTTCCCATTTCATGGCCTCCAACATGCTCTGTTGATGATCGGATCCCTCTTCAGCACGAATATCATTATAGGCTGGGCATTCCAATAACACGTGTTTTCATCCTCGATTCGGCTATTAGTACCACAACAGTGGCAAAACCGCTGCCCCCTGGGGACATGGTACTTGGCCCTTCGTGCTCTGTTTGCCTCCAAAGCCCAGCAACATAAACGAAACTGCATTAGCTTACGATGTGCTATACGAGAAATGAAAACCTTAGCATGTGTTGGCCACATGACGGCTGCGGCTCCCGAAAAGGGCATCCAGTGCTTATACTTCGCCATTTGCACTCCCGGTTGCTTCCCATCTGATGGGTACTCCTCTGGCAAGACAGTCAGACGCGTATGGTCCCAGCCGCTCATCAAACGCTCTCTTAGTGCCGTTATCATCGCTCCTTCGGGTAGAGGTCTACTCAACAACCAGTCAACACGCTCCTTTACCCCCACGACTTCTTGCGGTATTCCGCTCAAAATGTTGCACTCCAAGAAGGAAAACAGTCGTAACATTGAGATTCCCCAACCCTCCCATTCCGGGTTGGTCAGGGCATCGGTTATCTCCTGCCGTAAAACTGCATGAGCAATGGATCCCAGTTGCCTTTGAAGGTGGTTCCAGAAACGGAGGATCTGCTTCACCATGTAATATTGTAAGGGGAGTTCAGCCAGCTCCGCATACAACAGCCTGTGGGATGGCCGTGCCGTCCCCACTACCTGCCTCATGAATAAATTTGTTGTATCCTGTATGCTTACTGTTAAGCTCTAGGCTCGGTTGCCTAACGGTCAGATGCCGGTCCGTTCAGTTCGAACACTGCTGTTATTAACTAATACCTGTTTGCACCCGCTGCCGTTGATAACAGGTTAAACTAATACTGATAATAGTTTATTGGCGTCTTGCGACTACTGCTAGTCGAGTTCGCCGTCCAAATGCCGCACTGCTGCGGAAGTTAATACCGGCGTATGGGCGGGGGCTTTACCTGCGTAAAGCTGGAACCTGCGTTCCTGGTTCGCCTGCTTCACCGGGCGAGAATAGTTCCTGTGGTCAACTGAACATCGCACCGCCCAGTCGTACTGGGAACTTATCGGCGCGGGGCCCAAGTGGAGTCACTGATGACTTTTTATTCTTTCCACTTGTCTCAACCGGTATCTTTCGATACCACCATCTATGGTTGTGTCATCTTAAGTATATTACAAGTCTGGTATCGAGACAGGTTCCTCACGGACCAGTCTCGTCCCTGCATCCGCTCGCTTACTCTAACGTGCACTGGAATGGACCCCACGTCGGCAATGGCAATTTCTCCTGCGTTTGAAGACCCAGGTTCGCTAGCTACTTTCGTTACGGACTTCGGCGACGCAGTGATTGCCGCCGCGGCCACCGCGGGTTGGTGACTAGTCCTGCCCGTAGTACTACTAGTATTTTCAGTTTATTAAATCTGTATTTTGACTATTTCTAGACTTGCAGGCCCTCCCGCCATGGTAGGCGGAGGGCATGTTCGAAGCCTGTTTGAAGGATAGCGCAGTCCAGCTGCAGATTTTATTCATGAGGCAGGTAGTGGGGACGGCACGGCCATCCCACAGGCTGTTGTACACGGAGCTGGCTGAACTCCCCTTACAATATTACATGGTGAAGCAGATCCTCCGTTTCTGGAACCGCCTTCAAAAGCAAGTGGGATCCATTGCTCATGCCGTTTTACGGCAGGAGATAACCGATGCCCTGACCAACCCAGAATGGGAGGGTTGGGGAATCTCAATGTTACAACTGTTTTCCTTCTTGGAGTGCAACATTTGGAGTGGAATACCGCAAGAAGTCGTGGGGGTAAAGGAGCGTGTTGACTGGTGGTTGAGTAGACTACCCATCAGATGGGAAGCAACCGGGAGTGCAAATGGCGAAGTATAAGCACTGGATGGGGCTGCCCTTTTCGGGAGCCGCAGCCGTCATGTGGCCAACACATGCTAAGGTTTTCATTCCTCGTTTAGCATATAGTAAGGTAATGCAGTTTCGTTTATGTTGCTGGGCTTTGGAGGCAAACAGAGCATGAAGGGGCAAGTACCACGGGTAATGTAACCTGTGGATGACTTCCAGCACGGGCAACCAACAAAATGTCACCTATGTTCTTCCTTATAAAAGGAATGCTTTGGCAACTTAAAAATAAGCATGTTTACAAATTTTCTTGGCCGGTAATTACATGTGAAGACCACGTGATTACGGGTAAACATGAATTTACGGGTGAAAGTGCTCCTCCAACTGCAATGCCCCGATAACTTCCTGCCACCAGCGGGTCACCCTTCTTAAAAAATTGGGGATACCACCGTTTTGGTAAACTGCTGTGGAAAGTCACCAGCTGGTGCAGTTGCCCTGATGTGCTCTAACAAAACGTGCAGCACTGGGACGATACAGTTCACCTCCGTTCCCTGCGTGCATGTAAATATTGAAAAAACGAGCATACATGTTGACACGCATAGGGGTGTTGAAATGGGAGGTGGCCCCCCATCTTGTGGACGGTGTAGGACGTGATTATAGCAATTTGCGAGCTGACCAGGAACTAAGCTGTGGCGCCGTTGATCCGCTAGATTTGGTTGGATGCTGGTGGTGAGTTGCTGAACCCAACGAATACATTCTGAAGTCGGATAGGGGAATGGATTAGGGTGCCCCTCTCGCAGGGGAGAGCGGGGAACTGCCTCGGGAAAGGGGGCCGCTGGTGAAGCTATACCACCCTGTAACATCATACGCACATAGGTCAGGCACTACTGGTGAAGCACACACTGATGCCCCGGAAGTTCCCGGATGGAGACCTGTCAAGGTCGAAAATCCTTCCCATGGTGGAAGGTAAATGTGCTAAACCAGAGATTCTCTGAAAAGTTGGCTAGGGTGACTGAATGAGGGTGGCCCGACATATCGGGGAAGGCAGGGTCTGCCGGGTAGCGGCCGCAGGCTGAAGATACGAACCCCCTGTCCCACACGTTACACTTCATCCGCATACTACGCATAGTATACACGCGCACGTCCACACACAACCCTTCGCTGCTTCTTTCGACGTACTACGGCACATGAAAAAATCCAACAGCGCAGATAAACATTAATAACATAGCCAAACACAGTCAAACAGAGACACAAGCAGCGAATATTCCAATCCTGCTGCTTTCATTCCTGCGTCACTATAGTGTACCGACTTACTTATTCGTACAGCGGCCACTTTCTTAGAGTTGGGAACACAACAAATGCAGGGAAGGGAGATGATCCATGCATGCCTCATCAGAATGAGAGTTTATCTATTGTTTTGAGTCCCCGCACTTTATTCACTGCTTTGCCTCGCTCCTTCCATACCTAGCAAGGGCGGCACAGGACAACACTGCCTGGATGGCGGTTCCATGCCTAGCCGAGCATTGACAAAATCCTGCTGCTGCTGCTGCTGCGTGTCCTACCTTCAAGAGCGTCGCAAGACAAGCATAGCATAATCCTCCAGCGTCTGTCGTACATACAACCCTTCGTTCTACGCATGCACTACTAATAGACCCACAAATGTGGTCACACACCCAACCACGTAACACACGCACAAACACATATTATACCCTAGTGCACTGCTGCGGCTGGGCATTTCACCGTTTTGGGGCTCCCCGAGTCCCCACCATCACCTTCATCTGGCGACGATGTTCTGCAGAGTTCAAAATGTCGCGCACCAGTTCCACTCCATTCATCCTGCCAACCACAAGGCGTAGCACAACGCTGTCAGACGTCGGAAGCTCAACTGCACGGCCAAGATATTGCTGGTAGATTACGTCCAGGCGCGCGGCTGCGTCCTTCTTTAGCTCTTCGAGCTCCTCCGGATTTTTGGCAACCTCAAACGCCTTAGCCGCAATGGTACCTTCATACATGCCTTGACCATACTTCATATAAAATTGGGCTGGGTCCTGCTTAAAGTGCAGACCCATCCAGCCCATGGGCTGTGTCAGGCGCACGAGTGAAAGGTAGCGCCTGCTGTAACCCTCCTTCAGAAGGCTGTGCACGAAGAACGCGTCTTGAGACAGGGGAATGCCCTCCGGGAAACCCTTTTCCTTATGCAGGGCACGAATCGTGTCGTGCAGTGGTGGAGCATGCGCAAGAGAGTAGTCGTGCCCTTTGATGACCTTGTAGTAGTCGTACAGGTGCTTGCTGACGGCGTCGTACCGCGATTTGTGGACCCCAAACACCCAAAGGTGACCATCCTCAACAGCAGCTCGCAGGACGGCACTGTTGTATCGGGACTCGTCCACGAGCAGTGAGTTATCCAATTCGGTGAGGCTGACAAGCCCGATTTCCTTCTCCTCCAGCGACAAATCCAACACGCTTTTCAGGAACTGCGTGCAAATCAGATGTGCAAGGTAGCGCAGGCGCTTCTGAAGCATGACCACAGGAGATTTGACACAGTTGTGTAGACAGGAGGGCTTGACACAGGGGGTATGAAAGAGGTAACAATAAAACCTTGAGGACTTTACCGATCGAATTCGTTCTGCAGCTGAAACGAACTTCTTCCTTGAGGGAAGAAAGAATGGCATAGCGGCGTCAACGGTAAATGGCTGCCGGTGTAATATTAGGTGGTGCTAAACCCGAGAGCCTATATGTGCGTGGCAGTGGACCTCGCACTACCTCGCTACTTATCATCTGCTGTTCGGCTTATATAAAAACAGGCAAAAGTTAAATGGAACGAACTCCATCCTTAAAGACTTTTTGGCCGCAAAACCAGGGCGCATAAACGTTCTTAAACTATGGCCCCATATGTATCCCTCATGCAAAAAGATTTCTTGCAAATCTTGAACAAATCTGTTAAAACAAGTCTTTCATGCACACCTGCAGCGCCTGGTAGTGCAGCGCGTTGTCCTCCTCAACGACAAGCAGATATTCGTAACCCATGATGTCAAACGCAAATCTCTTAACAAAGTAGTGGTGAAGGCCTGTGCAGAGATTGACTTCATGATGGACGTATAAGGCGTTGACCGTCTCCTGGACCTCGACATCGAGGACATACGGAGTCCCAGGGCCCCCAAGGCCATCCTGCGAAATCATCAGGTCGTATTCCTCCAGGCCCTGGCTCATCAGCAACGAAGTCAGAGTAGACCGAATTAGGTTGGCACGCTTGTAGCACATGTAAACGACAAGAACGTTGCTCTCCTTGAAGTTTTCGGCGCCAAGCGTCGCCTTTGCCGCCCCGTAGTCAGCGAACAAGCCATCCAGATACGCTTCGGCTTGTTGATAAACATTAAGATTAAAAGCAGGCTTTTCTAACGACGACGCTGTGAGCTTGCGGTTTAGGGTGACCGCCGGAAGAGCAACAGCAGCATGCTGCTGCTGGAGGCTGCCAAGCGTGAAAAGGACGAGAGTGAGTGAAGTTAAACGCACAATTGATCCTGTATTTGATATAGGAACTGATGTGGATGACGGCATGGCTAAAGAATGGGCGGTTGAGACAGCGCGATGCAGAGGATGCTCTTCTATTACTGCGCGCAAGCTCACGCGCCAAGTACTCCACCTAAGGCGCTATGCTGTTGAAAATGGAATATAATGGTATGTGATATATCCCTGTCGCCGTTAATGTTGTAATTGGTGTCCTGCTGTACGGCAACGGCGGTCAGACCCTCGCAGACAGTCTTGGGTTTTAAGCAGAGCTCCGCTAGCTCTGGTTTTAAGCGTCATGCGGAAATGTAGAGGATATTTGGTTTTACCTTGTATCAATGTATTTTGCTATGTCTATCAGTATGCATTATAAGTCCTTGCTTGCTTGCGACGGAGGCGAACACCACGCACGCACGCACGCATGTTAGGCATGCAAGGTAATAATTTATTGCGGCAGTCCGCTTTTTCACCGCCCTAAGCTGCTCCCGGACATTTCTGAAAAATCCTAGCCTAAAGCTGCAAGCTGACTTTTTAGATGTACCCAGCCATCGCGTCCGCCGCTGACCATGCATCCAGCCAGCCAGCCACCGGTGGCCTGTCCTTCTTTGTCATAATTCCTATGATTCTAATAAGTCAATATTTGCTGAAAAACTTCAACTAGGATGGTCTGTTTGAGGATGTAGTTTTCGGCCCAAGAATCGCCAGCACCAACATCTCCTTGTGCCACCGCCGAGACATGTTCAAATGCAGCTTCTACCCGATTTAGTATTATAATGGCATCACGCGCTGACAAAACTGTAAACTCGGAGGAGCCGACGGATATGGATGCTGGGGAAAACTGCCTTACCTTGCTTACCCCGTTTAACCTTGGGGCTTCATCGCAATCCTCAATGACTTAAATGCTCTATGATTATAGAGCCTCGGCTTTGGGGTTTAACTGGGTCCCAGCCCTTGCTTGCCATAGCGTGCATTTCCAGTGCGGATTAACGTCCCGGATTAACCCTCTGTCCTCCATCGATACTTGCTCAAACGGCTAAGTTGTTGGCAAACTTACCTCGCATTTTCAACCTTTGGTTGCCTTATGGAACGAAACTATGTGGTAAGCTCGTACCAAGGACTTCCGTGCCCTAATCCCTGGCCTTAATCCGCACTGGAAATACACCCATAGCATCTTAAGTTCTATTGCCTAAACCCAACGCTTGAAATGCCAGTAAAGTTACAAAAGCTCATTTAATAGGAATAAATTTACTATGGCAAAGGGTGTCCTGTCCCGTAAGCGTGTCGCGGATACAAGCATCTGCTCATTACCATGGCTTGGTCGACAGCCTCGACATCGATACCTACATATTTCCAAACGACAAGCATCTGTGTGTGGCACTTATGTAGGAACTCAATCCACGCGCGATATGTTGCGAGGATACACGCATGCCTGCGGGCTACTGGTACAGGAAGCTCAAAACTCTCAAAAGTAGGTACATGCTAGAATCGATGCAGCGGACAAGCGAGACGACCAGCACCACCTCAGGTCACCTGCCTGTGTATGAAAGAACCACGCATGCGAGGAGAAAGCTTCCCGGCAGCATGAAATGCTGCATTCAAAGAGAGCGATCAGCTTTTGGGGGTCCGGTGTCGTACGTAGGGGTCCGGGACGTTTACTTATACCCCTGTTAAGACGTTACAGCCTCATGCAGCCGAAAGGCTGGCCTGCTGAAAACGTTTTTATTACTTGGTGCATGAATGGGTCGATATGCGTGTATGTAACACCCATGTCCACCTACCGCGCGCTCTGACAACCAAGGCGCAAGTCTTCCAGTGACCATAACCATCGATAGTCTCCAATATCCCGTCGAGCTCAACTAGGTCTCCAGCAAACGGCGTTTCGTAAACCAGACTGGTTCCCGAGCTGCATGATTATCCCCGACCGCGCTCTTCCCTAGCAGCTGCTAACTCGTGTAATCGCCCTTCTTTGTACAAAAACGTTACCATGCACGTTCTATTAAACGGCTAGGAATCATGTCAGATTCGCTGAGCCATTCATTAAACACAACTGAAAAGCATAGGAAACAACCTCACCCTAGCTAGGGAGGTCGACCCTGCTCGATATCTTCCCCTCACACACAGGTACCTCACACAGCTGAAGCGAAAAATTATGTCTCCACCAGTCTGCTGCAACCCGGTTCGTTTGGTGCAACCTGCAGGTCAATTTTTCAAAATCTTCCACCGTTGGTCCACACGTGCACTGCGTCACCCGTCATCGTGATGTCCAAAACCCCGGTGCCCAAGAATGAGCCCCGGTGCCCAGCCCCAACAACGCCGGCACCGCCAGCGGCCGTGAGCCCCGCGCTGTTATTGGTGATGGCACTGCCAACACCCAATGAGATACGGAGAAGCGGTACCTGACTAAACACCGCCAGCATCACGTGCGGTGTTGCCGCTGATGGCGGTGTCGTTCCCGAGGTTCATGGAGTCGAAGCCGTTAGTAGCGTACAACACCGCACCACTGCCGTTAAGGGCACGGTTGCCACTAATAACCGAGCGCGCCACAGAGACGTCGCCCAGGCCTTCTGCAGCGATAACGCCGCCGTATAGTGTCGCCACATTTTCCGTCACCACACTGTCGCTGATGCTCACCTTGTCAATGTACGGCGCATACAGCATGCCGCCCGCCGACGCCGTATTGTTAAAGGCGTTGCTGGCAGTCACGATAAACCGGTCAACTGAGCCACTCACGAACGCAACACCACCCCGGTCGTTGGCGATGCTTTGGACGATTTGCATGTTACGTAGTGCCAGTCCCGACAGCGAGCCGTTGACGTACAGTACGGCACCGTCCCGGGCAATGGAGCCGCTGATTTGGCAACGTGAAAACTCGACATAGTCCTGTTGTGTGTGTGTGTGTGTCCACAGCCGCAACGAGAATGGTTGTAACAAATATGCGGAAGGTTCAAGGAAACCGATGAAAAGGGTGGGAAGCCAGAGGCGTGCGCTCCCACAAACATGTACGAATTTGTTTTGGCCCATAAATCCGGATGAGCAGCAACAAGTGTCGTCCTTCGTTTGTTCTGTGTGGTGCCCACTGCCCACTATTGGGGATATGCTCCGGATTGCCCGCCGTCATGCGTGGTTTACCGTGATGGTGCACCCACCGGCCAAAATGTTCACCTTAAATATCTTAAACCGATACCACTCCTGAACATCACGAATCGCACCTTGAGAAGCCCCTGCGGGGCACTGGGACTACTTCCAGGGCCCTAACCCGACAACTCACCCGGCTGGAGCCCAGCACTGCCAGCACGCCGCCAAAGTTTCCGTAGTTGTCCTTGAATAGGCTGTCGTACACACGGATTTGCAGTGAACCCGTCGCCTCGCGCACCAGCGGTGCCTTGTATGCATCTGCCCTTGCCGCGGCACCGGCCGCCAGCCGTGAAACCAATACTGAGCCGTAGCCGCCATAACGATGAACCGGTGTCGGGGCCACACCCGTGTTGAAGTCGTAATCTCCGTACAGCTTTTCCGAGTACAGTGCACTTGCGCCGTACGCACCACCCCAGGAAGTCTCCGTGCTGATGAAGGCGCTGTCGTGGATGTTGAGGAAACCCTCGCCCGCTGCTGTGTCGTACAGCTGTTGCAGCCCTGGTGCTACAGCATCCACACCATCACCGTCGTCACCTTCGTCGACAGCAAGATCATTGTACTGCAGGTGAAGGCAACTCCAGCCTTGGCTGAACGCGATGTCTGTGCAGCTGAAGTCCGATACTTCGACTCCAATGAGGCCGGACGCGTGTATCGGGCCAAAGGTTGGGAAGTCTGGATCATTAACCCATGGCGAGTCTTCAAAAATGTAGACTTCCGGTCCTTCTATGCCTTTGACAGTGACGTTTTCCACGGTGAGGTACGGGCAACCCTCGCACTGCAGCAGCGGTGCAAGCGGCTGCATGTGTACGCGGCCCCGTTGGCTCCGGATGACACTGTCCACGATGCGCAAGTGCGGCACGCCCCGGAATGTGATGCCCATGTCAGGAAAGGGTTTGGCGGTCCAGGTTGAGCTCTGTTGCAGCTCCTTTTCCGCGGCACGAAGGGCCTCCTCAGGTGGTACACGAAGCCGCAGATCCACACCCGAGAACGCAGCGTGATTGGCGGTGTCAGAGGTGCCACTGCCAACATGGCTGTCAGTGCTGCTCGGCGGTGGAGATGCAGGGCGCATAAGCGAGAGGAGCAGCTCCCGACCCGTCCACGCTGTCAGGGTGGGTGGCAGGTTGGGGAGGTCGGGGTTTGCCACGCAATGTACGGCAGCCTCCTCGTCGGTGAGGGTGATACGGCAACTATGGGTCCAGGGAGGCGGTGTCGGGGGCGGCGATGGTGCAGGAGGCCGTGGAGATGCTTCTGCTGCCGACAGCTCTGCTATAGCCTCCAGCACTGCAGTGGGCGGTGGATCTGTGTACATGTGTGTACAAACCACGGGGTAGGGAGTGGGATGGTTTTTTCTGGGGCGCAGTGCAACGCAGGAGGGGATTACGTGGTTTAGTGGAGTACTGTTTACCTTGGCCTCCCTTGGGTTTGCTGGAAAAAAGCCTTGCTTTGTAACCTATCCAGGACGTGTTTAGGCGGTGGGTGCAACCCCACCTTCAAACACATTGGGCCGCTCCATGCCCCACATACGTGTGGTGCCGGTGTGAAGCTGTATAAGGTCAAGATCCTGAGATCGATCCATGGGTAGACTCTCCCGGCATTGCTAACTGGCGCGAGATGCTGACACGCTGTGATAGGGTTATAACCGTAATCGTAATTACAGATGATGGACTCAGTACAGTCATTTTGGACTGATGGCGATGCTGAAGCCTCTGTGTACTGTTGTTTTGATCACTGGATAAGGAGGGATCCTAGATGGCAGGATAAAACCGCCTTGGACTTGCAGTTAACAAGGAGGATTATACGTATATATGTATGTACATATGTACATAATAGCATGCATATATATATGCATGCTATATATATATATATATATATATATATATATATATATATATATATATATATGCTATATATATGCATGCTATATATATAT
>NW_003307563.1:1245621-1372431 GCF_000143455.1 Volvox carteri f. nagariensis
GCTGGCAGAGGTTAAGGCCTGACTTTTCAATCCGCCTGCCGGCTTCTCGGGTGTTTGTGGAGTGTTGAAATGGGAGGTGGCCCCCTATTGTATGGACGATGTAGGACGTGATAAGATCAACTTGCGAGCCAACCAGGAACTAAATTGATGCGCCGTTGATCCGCTAGATTTGGTTGGATCCCAATGGCATACTCCAGGCCGGTTCCGGCCCGGTTCCGACCTAACGGGTCCAGTTAACGAGATGGGTAACCGGTCGGTAGGATTACCGGGCGAACCGTTATCCGTTAACCGTCCCCAGTAATCGGTAACCGATGTCGGTAACCTGGCATGAGCAAAAATGCATTTCTGATTGCAACCAGTTTCTTTGTGACAATGCCCATTGTCACAAGGTTCATGCCCACGTGTCACAACCCGACAAGCTTGAGGAGGTTAAGGCAATGTGAATGCCGGGTGACAGGGGTGACAGTCTTGTGCAGGCACATTTGGAGACTAGTTTACACTGAGATTGGGGTGATGTTGGATTAGAATACTTGCAGTTCATGAAATTGAGGAAATGTGTTGCATAGGCATATCCAAACGTTTCAGAGGGACGTTGTTTCGCCCGTAACAAACTTGTTACGGGCGAAACAAACTGGATTTCCACAGTCCCA
Organism: Volvox carteri f. nagariensis; assembly: GCF_000143455.1. Taxonomy (NCBI): domain Eukaryota; kingdom Viridiplantae; phylum Chlorophyta; class Chlorophyceae; order Chlamydomonadales; family Volvocaceae; genus Volvox; species Volvox carteri. Next base: position 1,246,272 of record NW_003307563.1, read on the forward strand.
CCACTCAAAGAGCTCCCCACACCATCGCAAAGTCCCTTTTTTATTACAGACACATGTAACAAGTTGTCATAGCTTGAGATTGTCGATATATGACTGCTGGATTGTGACCAGGCCATCTCCTTACATGTCTTGCTGCACCAGCATGAGCAGTGATCCCTTCTGTTCAAAATTTTCAGGCAACATCGCAATGAGGCAAAACATTGTGCCGAATCTGCCGATGGTGGTGGTGAGTTGTCGAACCCAACGAATACATTCTGAAGTCGGATGGGGTGACGGATTAGGGTGCCCCTCTAGCAGGGGAGAGCAGGGACTGCCCCGGGAAAGGGGCCGCTGGCGAAGTTAACCACCCTGTAACAACACACATAATAGCTAACAGGATGGCGAGACAGGAGGCCACATATCCAATTCTTCAGCAAGAGGACAAATTTTCCTGACTGCCTTTGACCTTACATACATGCACCCACCTAGCAGAGGGCTGCGCTTGATGTCCTCTGAGACGTCGCCTATGGCGCCCAAGCCCGGCTTGTACACCAGCTGCTTGTCAGGGTTGCCACGAATGGCGTCCGGCGGAATATCCGAGACATATCTCCTGTCGGCCGCATAGCATATATGCGGTTCTGCTTAGAAGGTTGTTCAGCTTACACATGTATAGGAAGCCTGGCGGTGCTGTCGTAACGCTGTAGGCAGTCCTCCTTTTGGCAGATATGCCAAAAGTTTGCATGAAGTATTTTACCGTATGTATGTACGTATGTATGCATGTATGCAATCCAGGTGGGAAGCGCAGCAGTGGCTGCATTCGGACACACGCACATTCTTACCCCCAGCATTTGACTTGCTCGGCCTGCGTGAGGGTGTCCACCACAGCACATGTAAGGGCGGGGCTAACAGCCACTGCCTTGACCCTCGTCACGTCAGGACTGAGCACTACAGGCTGCAATGAGGCGCCCATCTCCCCCGGCTCATCACCGATGGAATCTGTCCTCTGAACAGCCGGCCCGTTGACCACTCGTCGCACTCCGCGGCCCAGCTGGTCGTCATAGTCCACACTGCACCGGAGGGTAAATCGCATCCGAGGTGAGCAGTTAACAACCGGACATGGAGAATGAGAAGGATAGAGAGGAGAGCAAACGCAACGGTAGCGCAACAATGTGTGGCATGGGACAAACGTCAATTTGTGCTTACATGTCGGCGATATTTGGGTGGCATTGATACATTATCTATATACACATATAATGTTGAATAATATGTGTATATATAAATGTTACATAATATATATACGATATACGATCATAATATAATATATATTATATTGTATACGATCATACCAGGGAGGACATACAAGAACATTGAAGGTAAGAAAGCCATGGGCGGCCTTTACTCGGAGTTTAAGTTGGCCGGACGGACGGACGGAACCGGGCAGGTTACTCATCTAGGGGACGCAAGTTCTTTACTCACTCACCCCCAGCACTTGAGGAACGATCCGGGCTGCAGCAGTGCGCACGTGTGATGCAAACCAGCCGCGATGGCGGTGGCGTTGAGCCCCGGGCCCAGGTCCACAAAGGGAAGTGCGGCCCCCATGTCAGTGGGCTGCAGTCCTCGGGTGCGGTTGTCACCCAGACCCAGCTGTCCTCCTCCATTGGCCCTGGGGGGTTAGGGACACATATACATCGGACAAGCGGCAGGCTGTGACTCGGATCCAGAGCTAGCCGGCATGCATGGTGTTAGCAGAAAGTGTAACGCGAAACTTTATTAGAGCAGATTATCTAGCAGCTGGTTCAACGGCAAGCGAGCAAGTCAGCAAACCAGTTGCCTTGTGCAATCTTTGCTGGACGCACTTTACCTAGCGCCATCAGCCGGACAGCTCGCTAAGCCGCTGCTTTCCTACAAACCAGCAGGTCAGCTTCATAACACCGAACTGCAATTTTTCCCCCGTACACCAGGTGTGACTTACCCCCAGCACTTGACTCGGCCTCCGGGCTGCAGCAGTGCGCACGTGTAGTCCAGGCCAGCCGCGATGGCGGTGGCGTACAGCCCCGGGCCCAGGTCCACGAAGGGCAGTGCGGCCCCCATGTCAGTGGGCTGCAGTCCTCGGGTGCGGTTGTCACCCAACCCCAGCTGCCCGGCAGTGTTGCTCCTGTAAGATGGAGATTGTCGCCATACGGGTGCGAAAGGATCGGTAGGTTAGGTGCGCATCTTGGTTGCAAGACAGCTTACCGAAGCAGGGGGTGTCACATGGTGTGCTGGACGTCACACTGGGCGGCCGCAACGATTCCACAACTACCACCTTCCCCGATTACACCGCCTTCCCCGAGGGAAGGTGGTAGTTGCGAGGGCAATGACGATGCGCCTGAAAGCATGTGATAACCACCTACCTGTTGTGGGCGTTTTTTAAGATGTGTGCTAAGCTACATGCTATTGGGAACTATAATGTGTCTTAACTTATATGGGACACCTTGTCCACTTCACTCCCCCTTCACTCACCCCCAGCACTTGACTCTTCCTCCCGGCTGCAGCACGGCGCATGTGTGTGCATCCCCCGCCGCCAGCGCCACCGCCGCCAGTCCCGGACCCAGGTCCACGAAGGGCAGGGCGGCGCCCATCTGAGCGGGATCCGTGCCCCGGTTGACGTTGTCACCGAGACCCAGCTGGCCGAGGTTGTTCATACTGTAAATATGAAATATGAAAATAGAAATGTAGTGAGCAAGATGTGACACCTCGTGGACACAACTGCCATGGGGCACACAACAATTAACCGTGTGTCGCGTCATACGACTGTAGGTACCATCGACAAAACACGTGCGTACGGCAGACTGCACCACAGCTACCCTCCCACCCCACCCTCTGATGCTGCCCCCGTCACCATCATTATCACGCGCACCCATACCACCCTCTACCAGCCCACCACGCAGCAATAATCCCTCACCGACTTATAGATCTGCCACCCCATATGACCATGAAGTACGCCAGTCCCGCCCTCCTGCTGAAATCCAGCTATCTTGAAAGCTACACATACAAATTTCCTTACAAAGAAATCTACTTACACCACGTGTCGGCCCCAGTGGTGCGTGACCCCAACCCAATTTGATATTCGGGTGCTTCTATCTCGTCTCGGGTGCTTCTACCTCACTACGCGCCTCAACTGCAACTCACCCCCAGCATTTGACTCGTCCCTCCGGACCCAGGATGGCGCATGTGTGGTACTGCCCAGCTTCCAGGGCAGTGGCCACCACAAGGCTCCCGGGAGAGGCCAGTGCGGCGGCGGGCATTGTTTGGTTGGAGCCCTGGGAGCCGCTGCTTGCGGTGTCGGTGCCATGTCCCAGGCCCAGCTGGCCGTACCAGTTGCCACTGTAAGCAGGCAACAAACAGTTGGGGAGGCCAGAATGGCAGCGCACGCATATACCATCCTCGCAAGGCAGTATGATTAGGGAGAAGATATGCAGGGCGATTACTGTATAATGCAACCACCGTACACATCCCAGGCAGCCGGGTGTCACATGAGGGTGCTCTTCATGTGCTGATCAGCTTCCAGTAAACACCACCAGGGATGGGAGTGTGGAAGGCCTGCTGCCTTAACGCATCCTCTTTTGGACATGAAGAGGACTCCCACCCTCATGCAGGCATGGCACTGGGAGCTTCTTGGCTCATCAACATATAGCTACGTCGGTGCTGCGGAATGAAGCCCATGGCGTCAGCGAACGAAGCGTGCACTCCTTAAGACAGTAGTGCAACCTCGCGAGCTGACCAATGATACACGACACGCATATGCATAAGAAGATCACGGCGCTCTCCTATCCATGCACTCTTTCCATGCACTCTTAGGACTCTTGCTTTGCTTCCTTTTGCTTGCCTCGTTCGCGCCATCATCATGTGTGTGCGTGTGTGAGGGAGACTGTGAGAGTGTGTGATGAGAGTATGTGTGGATGTGTGTGCATAGCCTTAAAGGAATCAACGCATACATACACACCAAGCACGCAAGCTGTCTATGGGCACAACCTTTTATGATAAGCATTATGATTAGATGAAGCATACGGATACAGCACCTTAAGGTTACACCTTACGGTTACAAGCTTGTAAGGTAAGAGGGCAGTATCGATGAATGCATCATGCTACGGTCCTGCGAGCTGCCGCCGAGTAGGGGCTGGAGGGACCTCGTCAGCATGGCATTACTGAACTGCTGTCAAGCAATGAAACAAAATGACGCCCATGATGCAGGCGGCCTGGGCCGGCGGGTCAGGGCCCGGGGCGCTTTGGACAGACTGTAAGGGACTACTGCGTGCTGCAGGTTGGTGCTGCCCAACAAGTACAGCCGTATTACTCACCCCCAGCATTTGACCACACCGCCCGGCTTCAACAATACACAGGTGTGGGTCCATCCCATGGTAATTGCCTGGACTGTGAAGCCGCTACCAACGTCCACCATGTACAAGCTTCCAGACCTAATGGGATTGATGTCACGACTGAAGGAAGGGATGCAGGTGTTGTTGTTGTTGTCAGAAACAGAGGAAATGAGAAAGGAAGAGATGAATCCGACCTGCGCATACAACGTGTGTGTGTACGCATGCCCCTGGTGGGTTGCTTGGCCAAAGATGCAGATAACGCATGGAGCGTATGAGCAAGGCAGCCTTGGGGTCGATTACGCAGGTGGCGGTGACAGCCCCTCGCTACAGGACTCCGCTTCGGAATTCCTTTGCTCTATGCGTGTATGGCCATGCGACTGACCCCCAAAAATGCTTCCACGCACGCCTGTAGGCCCATGACCGCTTGGCCAGGAATCCCCCAAAGGCATGAATGCATACATGCACTATTTCATGTACTCTTGCGGGCATGAACGCTTGCTCACCCCCAGCACTGCAGCACGACCCTCGAGGTCCGAGCCATGCAGCCTACGCCACCGTTGACGGCCAAGAGGAAATCCCCCACCGCCTCGGTGGCACCTGCTAACCACATTATTATTGGGTACATGTATGAATGGAGCATAGGTAAAAGCCGCGGAATTGAAAGGGCGTCGGGGAAAAGGTAACGAGTCGGAACTAATGACAGGTCCAGCCATACATGCTTAGGCAGCGAACACACTGCAGCCGCCGTTGACGGCCCTGATCACCAAGCTAAGTACATCGATGTACTACAGATTACTAAACAAATGCGACTCATTGCATGAACAGGTGGATCGACAAGGAAGTCATCTGTATATATTCTTCTACAGTAGCTGCCGCGTGCGGACCAAGATTTACACATGGAGCAACCACCCGATCACTTGCAGGGGCAGGTCGGTGTAGTATCCTGGAGGGCATATCACGGGATCTGCATCCACCGATCGGTTCTTTTCTATAAAAGTCGTGATACAACAGTAGGTAGGTAGGTAGGTAGGTAGGTAGGTAGGTAGGTAGGTAGGTAGGTAGGTAGGTAGGTAGTAGGTAGGTAGGTAGGTAGGTAGGTAGGTAGGTAGGTAGGTAGGTAGGTAGGTAGGTAGGTAGGTAGGTAGGTAGGTAGGTAGGTAGGTAGGTAGGTAGGTAGGTAGGTAGGTAGGTAGGTAGGTAGGTAGGTAGGTAGGTAGGTAGGTAGGTAGGTAGGTAGGTAGGTAGGTAGGTAGGTAGGTAGGTAGGTAGGTAGGTAGGTAGGTAGGTAGAGTGCAACCCAAAGGAGGCGGCCGAGCCCATCGTCTGTGATTTCCACAGGGCCCAATGTAAGGCGCAACGTGAAATGCAGATGCATCAATGATGTCCATACACAAACTCATTCATGGCCCCATCCCACCTGTCGATATCGCCGGATGAGGTGCTGATTGTGTGGGCGGCGAGGGGGTGACTGCAGTGATGGCATTCGTGGATGGCGGTTAGATTAGCAGCAGATTATGAACAAGCACCAAGCAGAAGCAATAACCCAAGCATTAGGTATATGTCGATGTGGCGGCGACCATCGGTGTTGGTCACCGGCTTTCCTTCCATGGCCCCTGCCCGGCTGTACATCGCAACCCCGCTGTACCACATCGTGCTCGCATGTTAATAACTTCACACCAATACTCATACTCAGAAATTCATCCATTAATGCATCCAGGAAGGATGGCTTCGTGTCGTATTAGGTTGGGCCAGCCACTCGCAACACACACGAGTTGCGCAACACACACGGCACACGGCACACGGCACACGGCACACGGCACACGGCACACGGCACACGGCACACGGCACACGGCACACGGCACACGGCACACGGCACACGGCACACGGCACACGGCACACGGCACACGGCACACGGCACACGGCACACGGCACACGGCACACGGCACACGGCACACGGCACACGGCACACGGCACACGGCACACGGCACACGGCACACGGCACACGGCACACGGCACACGGCACACGGCACACGGCACACGGCACACGGCACACGGCACACGGCACACGGCACACGGCACACGGCACACGGCACACGGCACACGGCACACGGCACACGGCACAGGTAATGCATGCAATTGGTACGGTTTCGTGCGCAAGGCGGTCGTGCGGCTCATACTACTTTTACGGAGCATATGTAAGCATGGCCGTGCAGTGTGTATACGTACGGCTAGGCTGCTGCTTACCAAACGGCGGGCCAAGGTTCACGGCAGGAAGCGCCGTCCCCATGGATACAGCCTCCGTGCCCCGGTCCGCGGCATCCCCCAGCCCCAGCTGACCCATGGTGTTGCGGCTAACGGTATAGAGCAAGCAGTAAGCAGTAGCGACGGGGTGTGAATAGATATAATAAATAGATGAATGAAGAGGTGCGAGCAGCATCGGGTTCAATATGCAAAGGATCCTTCTAGACATTATTACTTTGCTTCATATGGGCTCCCGACTATCGAAGGTGTTAAGCAAGCACCTTCCATAAGGAGTAACGGGCAGCGAAAGTTTAAGGGGTGAAGATGCGTATGGATCAAGAAGGCGGAGGGGCTGGCACAGCATTCATCACATGGCGCATGCTGACAAGTCATGCAGCGCATCTGATTCTTCATGTGCGGCAGCACACCTAGCTGCACGATGTGCTGCCACAGATACAACCAAGCCGTCTTCCACAACGTTGTTGGAAGTGTGGAAGTTCCACATCACAGAACGCACACACATGCATGCCTCACAGACAGACACATACATACACACACACACACACACTATCGCCTCCAACAAATCCCTCCGATTACAGAGAACGCAGCGTATCAGCCACCGCGCCATGCCTGCATAGTTCGGTGCGATGTACGTACCATTCCCTGAATCAACTTCATACCGATGCACAATTATTAAACCAACACCACGAATCCCAACATAACCCGTCTCACCAAGTATCACTCACCCCCAGCACTTGATCAGCCTTTGCGACGATGAGCGGCTCCGCTTCAAAATAGCACACACGTGCAGGCCACCAGCCGCAATGCTCTCCACTCTCAGACCGTACCCCAGATCCACCGGGCGTATCTGGTTGCCCGGCTCATAATTGTCATCACCGAAAGATGACCAGCCCCAGCCGCCCCCCCTGCCCTGGCCCAGAGCGCCATGGGCATTGCTCCTTCCACGGATGTAGCACAACGGTGGTATGGAGAATGGGACGTTTGTTGAGATGGGACGGAATAATGGGGAGCATGTGCTGATGATAGGCACGGACCCACGTGCGCCTCTAGCAAAGAAGAAAATTAGAGGTGGCTGGGCTTCCGTCCACCCGCATAGCGAAAGAAAGGCAAGGGGTTATGGTATCTCGCCCCAAGAACCGAAAAACAAACCAACCGTGCTCTGAGTTAGTCGTGAGCCTGACAGCGTAACCCCGACATCTGTACCTCCCTAGGTGTCCAAGACACTCCAGGCCCTTATACGGTTTTCCTGCTGTTCGTTTCTGCCTTCTGTTCGTCCCTGTGCCCCCGGCAAGCTGCCTGCCCGTAGCCCACCCCCTATCATCCTGTCACTCACCCCCAGCACTTTACGTAGCTTCCGGGCACCAATAGTGCACAAGTGAAGAAGGCACCCGCCGCCGCAGCCGCAGCCGACTCGTTCAGCCCCAGTCGGGCGTCCTGGAAATAGGCGGACGTCTCCCCGGGCTGGTCGCCACGGTCCTCAGTATCACCCAGGCTGAGCTGACCCGCGCTATTGCGACTGCGGCACAGAAACGGGGATGGGCATAGGAGTGAATCTGCGACTCCACTTGCAAGCCATCCAAGTCATCGGTGTCCACTAGACGGAAAGCATGGTTTCCCTACGTACACCCCGCAGCTGCCGTCGCTAAGCAGGTGCCCAAGATCTGGCTTATTGCAATGCTGCAAGCAAGCGCTCAGTCGCTCAGGCCGTTTTGTCGCATCCTGACCGCATCCATTGGACCCACACGGGGGGGGGGAAACCGCACGCACAAGCATTATTACAAACAGACCTACATACCAAGGCACATATTAATCTTGTTACAGCTGATCCGAAAAGCTGTCATCGGTGGCAGCAAACCACTGTGCATGTGGCAATGCGCATTACGTTGGATTTTGCTAGGGGGCCCCATCGAATCAGTTCTCACCCCCAGCAACGAACGCCGCCTCCGGGCTGCAGGACCGCACACGTGTGCCCGGCGCCTGCGGTGATAGCTACCGGAGTCCGGACCACAGGCCCGAAGTCCACGGGCCGCAGCCGTGCGCCCATCTGGCCGGCCACCATGCCCCGAGGGATACGGTCACCCAAGCCCAGCTGACCGTGCCGGTTGTAGCTTTGGACAGGGAAACGAGTTAAGTAATGAGAATTAGTAAGTAATGGGGCACGGGGCATGGATGCGTTTGGGTGCTCGGTGCATGCACTGGAGGGCAGGATGTGTGGAGTTTGATGGCCTTCCCTGCTAGCAACAAGCTATGCAGAAAGCCAAGAATACGGTTCCCAGCCAGCTCTTGATAACAAAGAAAACAGCGGTCCAGTGTCTTTGGGCGCCTAGAGTTATATAAAGCATTTTCCCGAAGGCGTGGTGAGCGGCGTATCACTTGTAGATGGATTTCGCGGGACCACGTGTCCAGCTTGTACAAATGCGCAAGGGCATTCGCACCAGAACCTGCCGTTATAGTGGGTGTGAGTCACTCACCCCCAGCACTTTATCAGCGAACCCGGCTGCAGCAGGGCGCAAGTGTGGGCCGACCCGGCCGCCAAGGCCGTGGCATTCAGCCCCGGGCCCAGGTCTACGAAGGGCAGTGCGGCGCCCATGTCAGTGGGCTGCAGGCCTCGGGGCTGCGTGTCGCCAAGACCCAGGCGACCGTTACGATTAGACCTGCGCGTCATTTGCAAGTGTACGTGCGTTACAAGTTACATGTGTCAAGCGGATTGAAAAACCGTAAACCTTTGCGGGTCCGTACCGCAAGTATGTATGTTGTTACAGGGTGGTATAGCTTCACCAGCGGCCCCCTTTCCCTTGGAGGCAGTTCCCTGCTCTCCCTTGCGAGAGGGGCACCCTAATCCATTCACCCACCCGACTTCAGAATGTATTCGTTGGGTTCAGCAACTCACCACCAGCATCCAACCAAATCTAGCGGATCAACGGCGCCACAACTTAACTCGTGGTCAGCTCGGAAATTGCTATAATCACGTCTTAGATGATCCACAAGATGGGGGGCCACCTCCCAATTCAACACCCCTCACACACCGAGGGGTCGGCAGGTGGATTTGAATCCGGAACCTCCGGGAGCAGAAGTCAGGCCTTAACTTCTGCCACCCACCTGCCGTAAGTATGCATTATGTATGAAGACAGCTAGCTCCAAAATGAAGGGTGAATTCTGTGCTGTGAATTCGTAGTGTGTCGTACGATGCACGGATTCTAACGTGGCTTTAACTGTAGCAGCAAGCGACAGTGCTGATCACTTAGGGATTTGCACAGCTACGCTAGGAAGCAGTTAGCCTGCAGGCCTAGCTAGTTCTGTCACTTGGGGGTAGTGCACCCGCATCCGGCCCTACCCTAACACGAAGAGTTCGCTCTTGCCTTCGCCGTGCCGACCCCAGCGCATCCCAGCCTCAGCCTCTTCAAGTCCTCTTCCAGTCCACCTTAGCATGCCCGCCACGCCAACCACCACCTTAGACCGTATACGGGATCGAAGCTTGGTACGTATGAGGTAGGACCCACATTATGCTACCACTTACATCACTAAGTTTTAATGAGAAGTCTTCATTACGAAAAAAAACCCTTCAAACATTAAGGTAAGGCAGCGAACTTCGCATGCGCCTTGTTCTGACTTGATACTCACCCCCAGCACTTGACTCGGCCTCCCGGTTGCAGCAGCACGCACGTGTGACGCGAGCCGGCCACGATGGCGGTGGCGTACAGCCCCGGGCCCAGGTCCACAAAGGGAAGTGCGGCACCCATGTCAGTGGGCTGCAGGCCTCGCGTGCGGTTGTCACCCAAACCCAGCTGTCCGGCGGTGTTGCTCCTGTAAGGGGGAAATGAAATGAAGTGCCAGCAGATGGGCGTGTGTTTACCTCGTGACCTTGGAGCACTGGATTACTGGTAACATGAGTGTGCGGATGAATGTTTTGGCCATCGCAATAGGTCACCAGTATTTTATTCATCCTCGCAGGTGTTTGTAATGTTACAGAGTGGGAGGCTTCTGGGCCGCTTTTATCACATTGTCAGTTCTACGATTTATCATCTTATAGCACCATCCACCACTACCACACTATACTTCGCCATACGAACTGTAAGTCCAAGGCAGCGGGTCCAGCCGTCTAGGACCCCTCCTCATCCATTCACCCGAACAATCGAAGAGACGGAGGGTTCGGCAATCGCCACCAATCCAGCGTGCGAATCTGGTCCATCATCTGCGACCTCAACTCCACATCTCAGCAGCTAGCCATAATCTCGCGCTCCCGACTAATTCGGGGGTCTCCCCAGGAATCGAACCCAGGACCTTAAACCGCGAATCGCAGTAGTGTCAACCCAGACCAGACCAGGTGTGCATACGCCTGCATACGCCTGCGGTCCCTATCCGTGTTGCCAGTCTCCCGAAACCTTCCAGTGGAAAGCCTGTATATGGTTGGATGGTGTTCAATCAAGCACCCGGTGCGACTGATTACATGCTATCAGCCGCACACTTCGGACGCTGCATTTGACAGCGATGCACGGCCACTAACCAGCCGGGGCAGGACTCAGACCCCGGGGGCTGAAAATCTGGCCCATCCAAGCTGCACTTCCTTTCTGTAAGAGCTTAGATCTAAGGAAACGGATGAGACCACAACTGCACTGTGTTTTCGGTGCAATGATTCATATGCGCTGTAGATGAGGCGTGGTTTGACAATAAATACGGATCCAAATGAAGCTATGCTCCTAATTCGTCGTATTTCGTCGTACTCATCCTAAAATGCTCACTTACGTCAGAAGGCGTGAACGCCCTAAGATTGTCGTTTTAGTTTTGTGACCATATTTGGCAAATGGGTCGGTTACGTGAGGGGGCGAGCTTTTGCTTTAAGCCCTGGTAAGTGCAAGTTCAGCAGGAAAGGCCGGATTGTGAAGCATCTCTGCTACCCGCCCCCTTCACTCACCCCCAGCACTTGACTCTTCCTCCCGGCTGCAGCACGGCGCATGTGTGTGCATCCCCCGCCGCCAGCGCCACCGCCGCCAGTCCCGGACCCAGGTCCACGAAGGGCAGGGCGGCGCCCATCTGAGCGGGATCCGTGCCCCAGTTGATGTTGTCACCGAGACCCAGCTGGCCGTTGTTGTTCATGCTGGGTCGAAAACAGGGTGGGTGTTTTGTGTGCATTGGCAATCCATCCGAGATAGCATGCGGCTGACCAGGATAATCGTACGATGTGCATCCTTGGCATGTCGTAATACTGATACGCGTGCAGACGAGGCGTACGTGTTGTTGCAGTGCCCGCACGTCAAACGCTTATCATCGCTGCATGCGGCGGCCCTTCCATGCGGCGGCCCTAACTCACCCGAAACACTTGACTTTGCCGTACAGCGCCACGCATGTGTGGTTCCAACCCGCCACCACAATCAGGGAGTCTGTAGGTGCTGTGGGCGGTTGCAATGGAAGTGGTAGGGAAAGGGAAGCAGCCATCAGGCAGGGGGTGAGGCTGACTGCAAGGGTTTGAGGAAGGGCTGGGGGCCAGGGAGGCTGGGAAATTACACCTGGGGGATGAATTAGAGGCAACTTTGCCGCATCGATTTCAGCCAGTTGCCAGACATGCGTGCGTGATGATTTGGTTCACAACGAGAGGGCCCTAGCTGACCGCGGCCAAATGCATGCCAATGTTTCGCCCACATGCATGCATGCATGCAGAACGCGTGGCGGGAAGCTTTAGGAAAGCTACCACGAAGGAAGACTCGGGGAAGGTCTCATGCTGGAGTGATGTAAAGAGGAGTCCCGCAACCCAGGGCTAGGCAACCCAGAGGATGCCATGTCCGCCCTTTATGAGTTCCGGAAAGACATACATACACACCCTGTCGACCCGGCAGATTCCATTGGATGCTGGTGGTGGGTGCGGAACCTGAGCGATCCACTGAGAAGTTGACTAGGGTGACTGGATGAGGGTGCCCCGAAATACCGGGGAAGGCAGGGTTTCGCAGGGTAGCTGCCACGGGCGAAGATACACCCCCCTGTTTCACACATCATACACACACACATATACACACAAACAATGACTGTAAGGTGCGGATCGGACTACTGTCTGAACAAACCGCAAACATTCAAAGTCAGGCTGTGATTACCCCGTACGGCGATCACCCACGTTCCAGGAATCGAACCACAAGGCCTTACCAGGTCTTGGCGGCGGTGAGGGCGGAGGCGGTGAGGGAGGCTCCAAGGGCGGGAAGGGCATGAAGGGGCTGTGCGGCGCCAGCTGTACGTCACTGGGTGGGATAGTCCAGAAGCTGTCATCCGGGGGACCGCCACCGCCATCATAATCACCTACGTAATGTCAGTCAGCCAACCGGGGGACACACGGTGATCTGTTAAGGAAGGCAAAGTTATTGGCAGCGCTTGTAATGAAAGCGCTATGCTTTCTGTCATACCTGTTCCATGGCTTGGAGGAGGAGAGGATGGCAACGGAGGCGGTGGAGGAGGCGGTGGAGGAGGAGGAGGGGGAGGCAGGGGCGGCAGGCCAGGAGGGGGTGGTGGCGGTGGAGGAGGCGGGGATGGAGGGAGAGAAGGTGGAGAAATGGGTGGAGGTCGGGGAGATCTTGGACGTGGAGGAGGTTGACGCCGGGGAGGGGAAGCTGGAGGACGTGGACTGGGCGGCTGGCGAAAGGCTGGCGGTGCAATAAATTCGCCCCAGTCAACGGAACAAATAGCCGCCATAAAAGTGTTCGTTGGCAGTTGTTCGTTGTTGTTAAGATGGAAAGGGCAGTCGGGTGAGCGCGAGAAGGCAAGGCTGTCAGGTCGTTGATGCGTAAACACTGACATCGCGATAAATTACAGCTGATAAATTTATCCAATGCGTGCTCCCTCAGCCACAAGTGCGGTGCGCAGAGCCCAGCAGGACGTGCATTTGTATATGCACGGGCACATGGTGGAAATTGCCCGTCTAGGTGGGCGGGCGACGGCCACAGCGGCCACCGACAGTTGAAAGCACACACGGCGGCATGCCGCTGAGAAGTGGCACCTGCCACATTCACGCTGGGCATGGCGCCCCTGCTTCCGTGCACAGTGCCTTCTGGGCTCTGGGAAGGGTGCACGTATTGCCAAGACAGGCAAGGAAGCCATCCCAGCCCCATCCCAGCTGCCTGTTCATCCCGTCATGTATGTGGGCAACAATTCTCCGTTTCACTTCTCCTCCTTCCTTTTCCTCTTCCTGAGCTCTTCAACTACCCACTTTGCAAACAGGTGCAGTAACTGGCCTAGGACCTTGGCGCATGTACCCGAGAGATTCAACCATTTACAAACGTTATTAATACCCTTTCTGCTCCCCAAACCGGAAGCAACGCGATACCTGGCGAGGGCTTGCTAGATACGGAGAGAGGCGTGGACCCGCCAACGGCCAGCGGCGCGGTGAGTGCTATTGCCGCTGCAAAAAGTTTTATTGGTTCAATCCAGGGAAACACATTACAGCTTATGCAAGGCGTAGTGCGATGATCTTCATCGGCCAAGGTATGTGGGCGTCGCGCAAGCAAAATATTCCATTGCAAGACTGTTCGTGGGTAGACATGGCCCTGATATTAACATTGGTTATACGCACGAGCTTGCCTGTTGACGTGACCAAATAGGTGAGGAAGAGGTTCCGAAGCATGGCCGTGTTAAGGGAAAAGAAGGAACTGCCCTGACGTAATTCTGCGCAGGCTACCATTTTCGAGATAATCTTACATGCGCAGCCTTATGTGCGGTGCATGACTGGAAGGTTCGCAACGCTTATCGGCGGTTTGACGCGCGTTTGCGGTGCAATGTAGGGTAGATCCTCGATCTATATGAATTCGTATGATTTATGGTGAGATTGATTGTAGTACCTTTATTAACTCGCCCGCCTTCTCGATGATGACTTACAAGCTTTCAGCGAATTCGTACGGCTCAGACGAATCCGGAGGCTCATAAACCGCTTTAACCTGGCAGAGAAGGATACAAATATCATCCAAATCTCAACCAGAAAAATAAGCATAAAAAGCTACGCCGACAAAAAGCGTTAACCTAAGCCCAAAAGCGCTAATCTTAGCATAACATAAACGATATTTAAAGCCCACTCAGAACGTTCGTCACACAAGTGAAAATTTGCCTTCACAAGCAGGTAGGCACCCGTGCTGTATGCTACGTCTTGCACAGAACATGCCGTAAATCGCTTTAAATAACCCACGTTGGTATTTGGTATTTAGTATTTGGTATATTGGTATAGTTGGGAAACCCGTTTTCGCTAATCCGCCCCCTTTCGCTTCGCGCTGGTGGCATCATGGAGTAAGGACGGTGTTAGTGATGTCCGACAAAAGTAAGGAAAGACAGAACATGGGATCTTGGAGATTTTTATGGTGTTGCGGTTATCATGGATTACCGTTGTTAGTGTATCAAGTATGCCATGCGTGCGCCGGACAGCGCCCTTCACAAACCCAACCGTGCAGCGCGTCACGATACATCCAGAAGTATACTGGCATACATGCTGCAAGCCAGACGCTTGTCTGAGTCTGAGCTTTCAAGTCACCATGCGCACGCGCAACTCTTCCAACACCCCAAGTTATCTACCAAGCAACATTTCAAGCAACTTTTCCTCCTCAATCCAATATGAATTCTGTAGTCAGTTTCTGAAATACTAGTAAAAATTACCTCAGTACAAAGTGTTAGGATGGTGTCGGGAGTACCCTGTTAGATGCAGGCACCTGCAGCTGCTGGATAAACGGTGCGCTGTGTAAGAGCGCCAGGTCTACTGCGTTTTTTAGCCAGGCGCAGCTAGCAGCTTTTGTAGCGCATGGAGATCCCAGCAGCCTTTCGTGACACCCAGGCATCGGCCGGAGAATATCCTGGCATAGCTCAAACCTCGAATGAAGAGGCAGTCAAACACAGTCCCATTCACTCCCCAGCGCGAGATCTGTAAAGGGCCCTTCACCAACCTCCAAAAGCCTCAATTGGGGTTTCGAACAGCGAGCAGAGGGTAATGGGGGGGAAGGCAGGACGCGATTGAAACTGTGCATATGGCTTAGCACGCTTCTTGGCAAGTGTTTCGTTGCCCGTAAATTCCGCTCATATCTAAGACACATGAACAACATGTGATATTCTGAGAAACGCAAAGGCATAGTATTTTCACTTGGAACTAACTTGACATGGATCATTTTACTCCGTGTTCATGTGGAAGACCTTTGCAGTTAGGCAGGTAACTGGTAACTGGTTAACACACCGATGATATCGCCGACCATACATCGACGACTCCCTGTTGAAAATGCACTAAAGACTAATATACAAATTAGACAATCACCCAGATGAGGCCGTGTTCGAACAGGATTCGGACAACAACTCGTAACAGCAGGTACGACCCTTCCTTCATAAAGCAGTTTATCTGGAGCTTGGTACATGATAGAAAAATGGAGTATTCATATTATCACTTACAAGTTAGGCTGGTTGGCCTCACCTAACCTAACGAGCAAGGTACCTGCCAGCTTCCAACTGAACAACTTCGGAACGTAGCTCGCTCCAGGGTTGGAGATGGAAATGGTAATTCAGGGGGAAGCTGTCCAACACATGCTATAATCATACTCGTAATATACAACTGCAGTTTCTGGTCTCTCCTGGCATTGAACAACCTGGCAAGTGCGCGCTCGACCTTTGCTGAAATATATATTACTCACAGGCTCTTGTGATTTCGACGATCGCCGTACAAAGAGCACAGCACACCGCTTCGCCGCGGAAAGATGAACAACAGCGCGATGTGTTGCCCTTAACTTTTGTTTTAAGCCTTGACGGCACGCACTGCGGCAGCAGCTCCGCCACCGAAGCCACGGTCCCCACCAAGGCTGTCCGACTGCCCAGGGAGGTCGCAGTTCGAGCTCTCACCGCGACAGTGACATAGCTAGATTATTTAGCTATGGCTTGGTTGAGCAAAGCAACGGCTACACTGATCCCGATCAATAAGCGAAGCTATTGCACAGAGATAGATGGTTAGCAGCAGCATTGCAAGGGCTTGTAGCGTGTTTGGGCCTATGGATAGCAAATGAAGCGCGCACGGCGGGGCCGCCTGGGGTGCGGCTCCCTGCCCAGTCTCCCTCCCTTACACAGCAGATTGCAAATGCAGCAGCATCCGTAAGGCTAGCCCGCAGTTAGTGCATTCGCCTGCAGATAAATTATTGCGCAAATAGTATTTAAGCATCGTATGTCTTATGTGCCTGTGTGTGTGTGTGTTACATGGTTGGGGGTGCGTGACCCCATACCTGTAAAACTACTCATACGAGCCGAAGGCCCAAGGCCAAAATACCAAAACGCCTAAAAGCCACGGAGAAAAGGAAACACTGCACTATCAGCCCAGACTAGCGCCCAAAGGGGGTAACTGACTTTCGGTGAGCCCACAGACGCTCCAACATCCTCGCCAGACGTGCTGCTGGCTCCCATTTCATGGCCTCCAACATACTCTGTTGATTAGCTGTAACACAGCAAAGGCGTAACCCTGGATGCTCAGATTGGCATTTGCGTCGTTACATTATCGAACCCCTCCTATGAAGTATTAGGTCTTCTGAAGTAGCGGTTCTCAATCAGCAGGCGCGAGAGTGTCGATTACCCCCCGGCGTCGCGAGTACGGTTGGCGACTGAAGCTGCAAGAAGGGCCTTGGGCAGTGCAAAAGGGACAAAGGGGTCCGCAGAGCATACAAGCGGCCATTGACGCCCAGGTAGCGGTTGTAAAAGCGGTTAGGGCTGAGGGTGCTACGGAAGCGGCACAGGTTCGGTTACAGTGGATACGAGAGGGTGAACGGCCTAGTAGAGGGCTGGCCACCCAGTTGCATCCGTCTAAAACTTTACAAAAGTCGTATCAGCATTGCAAGACACAGAACAGGCCCGTCTTATTACAAGAATACGATGGTACGATGAAGTTGCCACAAATGATTGCGAATTTTTGGGGAGGGATTTGTTCCTCCCCAACGAATGTGTGTGTGTGTGTTACCTGGTCGTGGGGTGCGTTCCCCGTACCTGCAAACCGCCAATACGAGCCGAGGGCTCAAGGGCTGCCAGATCGCCTATGAGCAGCATCCTACCTCACATCCAACGTATGTGACTGAGTGGGCCAGAATAGCTGTTATAGGGGCGCTGAGTCACCTTTTGTCAGCCCGGAGGCGTATGTGTGTGGTGGTGTATGGAGGTCGGAGGTGCCCGACGCTGAAGTGGAACTCTTGGGGCCGCCTCCGGAGTTTCGCAGATCCGGAAGTTGCACGGAAAGGATGGGATTCTGTTGGGTCACATCACCCCTTCTTGCGAATTGTGTCTGACAAGTTAAGTTCATGGGAACGGCTACCGATGGACGATGAGCTATCACCTGTTTTGCATTTTGTTTTGGTTTTTTGGGGGGACTTTTGGGGCACAGGCCTCGTCTAGTACCAACGTGCAAGTTCCTGTCAGTAAATTGTTGGTGGGCCTTCTGGTGGAGGTCCGGGTACTTTTACCAATTAGGAAGCCTAATGGCAAATTCCCCTCCTGGTTGTGGGTTTTTGAGCCTTCCCTTTCGGGTTCGCTTTCTGCTGTCGAGGTGACACTTGCGATGTCTGGTCTAAGTGGGAGTCCTGGCTGCCCTGATCATCTCAGGTGCAGTGCACGGCCAGCTGGACCGCTGGCTCTACTCTTCGTGAGTCTGGTGCCCACTTAACACACACACACACACACACACACACACACACACACACACACACGCCCACGCCCACGCCCACGCCCACGCCCACGCCCACGCCCACGCCCACGCCCACGCCCACGCCCACGCCCACGCCCACGCCCACGCCCACACACACACACAGAGAGTACTTATCAAGGTTATATGGGACAAAATTGGTTTGGAAACAAGCGGCAAGATTGTTGAAACCTTATCCGCTGTTTGCTTACTGCGACGAAATGCTGTATCAAGCGCGGGCATGGATGTAGTATCTTTGTGCGTCTATGCCTTTCATGTCATTCTGCGGCACATCTGTAACTGATGGGCGGAGGTTTCACAGAGATCTCTAGAGCAGTCTAGAGCAGTCAGTCAAGTTCAGTCTGACTCCAGTACGGACCAGTCGGTGGGAATATACTGTAATAACAGTCTATAAACTGTTTCCATTGTCCGCTGCCAAGGCTGCGGCAATGCTGACCGTAGATGCGTTACTGATGCGTTATTATTGTGCCACTGCGAAGTTTTACACTTTTCCGTATGCGTACACAGACTGACTGGCTGCCGCCTGAGCTAGCCGAGGTGCGCCCGATAGCGATGCGGTAAAAAAAGCACCGAACAAAACAGCAAGCTGCCGACATATCGACATAATGAATCAATTTATTGAGGCATCAGGCAAAGTTACTATGAGAGGCACACGTTGAGATGAGAGGCATACAGCATGACAGACAGACGTACATGCTGAACACACAGCAAAACGTGCACTAGATAGACACGGATTCATCAAACCGCACTTCACATCCTGCAGTGGATGATCGACCAACCCTATGATGTACTCGCCACTCAACCATGTTGAAACATATTCTTTGTTGTCCTGTTTGTCATCATGCTGCTATAACTTCAGTCACCGCGAGCATCTCTGCTTTCCAGCTGCGGGGCAGGGGCAGGGCTGCCACCCTTACAAAAACCGGCACCCACGAACCAACGAACAAGCGTAGTCACCAAAAACAGCGAACATTCGGCCCAACGATTAGCTTTGCTCCGAACCATATATGTGCACATATTACAGTCAACAGAGTCCCACAAAAATCTGCATCCAGCAGATAGAGCTCTATCACGTCATCAAAGGGGGACCGAGCCCTTCTCAATCCGCTTAAGAGGACGGTGGCCGCAGATGGAGAGCCCCGGAATCGGGCAAGACGATAACTACGACAACCGACCGGCAGGCGGCGAGATCCACAGTCTTCCATTTACCTCATCGTCGTCATTAACTCGACCATCATAACCACCTGTGTCATCCCCCAACGGGATAACTTCAAAGGTGCTAATGCATTGGTTTCCACGCGACGCGTTCCTCCGGTATATATATACTATTGGTTGAATACAACACATAGGAAACAGCTAACACAGCATATACAGCACGAGAAGCGAGCACGGAGATGGCGGAACCGTTGCGCGGCCGCTGAGTCTGTGGCACATCAGCACTGGACAAACGACCTCATAACTGCGTAGAGACTACTATAGATTCACCATAATACATGGACCGATCCATAGATCGTCCATAACTCAGGTACAAGAACATGACACATGGCCGGTAGAAGGCCGTTATAGCTGGTCATTATAAAGCACTAAACTAACTGCTGTCATAACAGTCGATAGAGCGAGCCAAGCAGCAGCAGCCGATATGGAGGGATGAGCAGCCGAAGGCCGCTCATCGCTCAGTGGATGCCTTTGACCAGCGTTTTAGACACAAAAAAGCCGCCCACAAACGCGCGGGCCAGACCTTAGCTGCACACTAAGGTAATGTAAGCGAAAATCATGCATCAATCCTCGCTAGCCACAAAGAGTTTACGTCTACCTGGTATCGGTGCAAATTAATAAATTTTACGAGGACAAGTCAGTGAGGGCTTATGGGTTTAGACAAGAAGGCCCCTCCTGCTGATGCCGCATAGATCAACAGGACACAGAGCACCGGGCAGGTGCGGAAAACCGCCAAATCCAAAAACCGCAAATCGGCCGCTGCCGCCGCAAATCGGCCGCCCCGAATCGCGCGCCGGCCCTGCGCGCGAAGGGAAAACTCAAACGATTGCATGGCCAATGTAAGGGAGGTGCACGCCACCATGTGCGACACACCGCAACCACGCTGTATCGCGAAGCCACCGCAACCTTTCCCTCCTTGGAGGAGGCAGAGGGCCGCCGGAGGAGCCGATACAGCGATACAGACATCTCTTCTCCTTCCACACAACCTGCCCCTTGTCTCTGCACGCACCGATATCCGTGCCGTCTGTGTTATATAAAACCTAAAAGCAGTACGGAAAGCCACCATGCCCCCCAAATTCAAGCACGTGTATACGACTACGACTACATACACCATCTTACACACCAGATAACTCTTCTGCATCCGGTGATATTTAATAATTCGGCTTTCGGTCGATTTTTGCCAGACTTGTTAAGTGTTGGCGGGTACTAATGGTCCGCCCGTGACGCCTACGTGGACATTTCCCTACCGTTCTGAAGCGAGCACCCAAAATTCAATCACGTCCCAAAAGCCGGCAACCCTTACAAGCAACATACGTCCAAACACCACCAAAAAGCGGTTGGAGAATCTTCTTCGTCCTCGCTTTGTCCTTCCTTTCCCCCCTTCCCCAACATGCAACCCAAAAGGCACACGCGTACATGGGTGCGCGACCCCAGGGAAGCACGCATGGCGCCTCCTTCCCAGCCCAACCCTTCCCCTCGTTATCCCCCGCCCTAAGTGAGCAACCCCTACCCCACCAGACCCTAACAACACCAAAACCTGAAAACATACACGCGTCCCAAGAACCACACCCCTTCATTTCAGCATGGTTTTTTGCCCCTGCAGCATCAGCAGTGGAAGCAAGGCATTCCAGACATCATCCAGGGCTCTGCGAGGTGTGACACGACACGTTCCGCCAGCAGGGCATCTGTGTGTGTGTGTGTGTGTGGAGGGGGGAAGCCATCTGAACCTCCAAGGAACTCAACCTGACAATACCTCAACACCAACACCGCATGTACGTACTTGGTGCCGTACCAAGGGCCAAGAAACCACCTCCCGATCCTCCTCGTATATGGATTGCTTCCGCACCGGCCCGAATGAAGAGAAGACTGTGCAAGAACGCGGCTGATTGAGCTCGGCATCCACCTCCTCCCCGCCTTCCGGCAATCCCAACCGCTCCCCTATCACCCTCCCCCTCAAGAATGAAAACGCATACGGAATGATGCAGTGCATGGGTGCATACGTATATATACTTTATACATGTCATATATTGTACAAGTAAGGCCTACCCCCCCGCCACGGCGGAGGCACACCTCGGCCCCCTGGATAGAGCAGGCTGACTCACCTCTCCTAACCCCCCCCCAAACCCCAGGGATGATGACGCCAATCATCAAGCATCCAACAAACTATCAAACCAACCAAACAACCAACCGATCCTGATTTCCACCGGCCAACACCGGCCAAGAGACCACCAACCGATAACTGCACCGTAACCGTATTCTATCGGTCGGAGGTTGTGGATGCCGTCATCATCGTGCCGAGGAAAGGTACATCAGCCACGGTACGCAAGGCCACACAGCAGGCCCCCCGCACACGCCGACACTGCCGACCCGAGGATATTGAAAGAGCTCCCGCAACAGTGTTACCTAACCCTGAGTCTCCAGCTCGCCCTTGGGACCCAGATCCGCCCTCGGGGTTCTGTCCCCAGCGGCCAGGGCTCGGGAGTATCTCTGCCAAGTCGCGCGCACACGTACACACACACACGTACACACACGTACACACACGTACACACACCACCAATAACACGCTCGCTCGCCTAGCCGCTTAGCCGCCAGCCAACAAACGGCGGCCTCTGTTGGGGGAGCCTTTGAACAGCCCCAAAACGCAAGCAGGCCGCCCGAGTGGTGAAGAGGTCGAACATATCGCGTACACGCGCATGTGCAAGTCAGGTAGAGGGCATAGAGAGCGGTCATAGACCACATTGCCAATATCGCCACACCAGCACAAATCTGCCTGTTGCTGCTGCTGCTAGACAGCAAGTTTTTCCGTACTGCTCACCAAGTGGGTTTTGCATCACCGTGGTGAAGTACATTGAGGTAATACGCGCGGTACGGCAATGCATCCGTATGTGTACATGGCAATCCGTACGGTACGGCACGGTATCGTACCGGTATCACCCACCCATCAGGCCCATACACGTAGTCTTGGCGTGTGTATGTGCGTGTGTCGTACGTGCGCATGAGGAAAACCTGATAAGAGAAGAATACCTATTAATGTGGTCCCAACATTCTAAGAAATGGAGGAACGTCGCTTACGTCATACGATTCTATCTACAGCACCTCTCTCCGTAGCCCTCTTCGAACAATGTGAAGCACACATTCACAGACATATACACCTAACGCCACTTCAATCTCACGGCTCAGATTTGAAACGCACTGAAACGCACTGAAACACACACACACACACACACACTGAAACACACACACACACGCGCGTAAACGAGCGCGCGCATTCATACACGCGAGCTAACACATCCGCCCCCGCCGCCATAAGCTCCTCCTCTCCTCCGCACCCTTATATATGATGCCGTACGATACGAGAGAGCCTAAAACGCCAGCGCCGTGGGCGGCTTGCCCAAGTCAAGCACCGGCAACAGCATCGGCCCGGCGCCGCCAGTCCCCGGCGCAACTTGCCGTACGCCCGAAACGGCCCCACCGCCCAACCCGGCATGCGGAGTGTAGCCTGCCCCCTGACTAGACTCCCTGGGGGCCAGTTGCAGCTGCCCCGGATGCGGGTACTGCGGCTGCTGCTGTTGATGATGATGATGGAGATGCTGCTGTTGATGTTGGTGCTGCTGCAGAAGCGGTTTTAACGCCTTTCCTGCCACCCCTCGAATGAGGAGCATATCCAGAAGGTTGTCCACGTAGGACGTCCCACGGGTCGGCCCCTGCGGGTCTGAAGGTTCCGGATCCGACGGCGGTGCAGCGGTGGCGGCGGCGCTGTCAGACACACACCTGGCCCGTGGCGTGCCGCGCGGCGCCCCTGACGATCCGGTCGTCGCAACAATGTTGCCAACAATCTTGTACGGCATGCCTTGGTTGTAATGACGCGTCATGTCGAACTGATCGCTGATGGCAGAGTACGGCATGCCCGCTTGGCGTCCCTGCGACTCGGACGCCGACGCCGACGCGCGGCCAGCTGCTGTTGCGACCGCTGCTGCGGCAGCTGCATTGTAGCCGTTACCGCCACTCGTCCTCTGTTGCTGCTGAACCAAAAATGCCCGGTGCTGGAGGTCACGCATCAAAATTCCGCCTCCTCCCCCTCCAGCGCCTCCAAAGCCACGTCCGCCGCCGCCGGCAGGCACCGTGTCATACCCCCCACCGTCATCGCCGCCTCTATAGGCCCAGTCCATGTACTCGTGTCGCAGCTCGGAGGTGTCAAGGTCTTCGCCGCCGCTGGCACGACGGCGGACGGTATGTGCATCCCGTTGTCGCTGCTGCTGCTCTTGCTGCCGCTGCTGCTGTTGGTGCCGAGGCGCCAATGCCTTCTGCTGCAACTCCTGTTGCTGCGCAGCGTGCGCAATCGTCTCCAACAGCGATCGAGCGGGTCGAGATCCGGCATCCGCGGAAGCGGCCCCCATTGGTACCTCCTGCCGCTGCTGCTGCTGCTGTTGTTGCTGCTGCTGTTGTTGTTGTTGTTGTTGTTGTTGTTGTTGTTGTTGTTGTTGTTGTTGTTGTTGTTGTTGTTGTTGTTGTTGTTGTTGCTGCTGCTGCAACGTTTGTTGGTGTCTCTGCTGTGGAACCGATCGTTGTTGTTGTTGTTGCTGTTGCTGCTGCTGCTGCCGATGCCGCCGCTGCTGCTCTTGAAGCTGCTGCTCCTGCACCCGTTGCTGCTGCTGCGGCTGCTCTTGTGAAGCCACCCCCGCTTGTTTGCTGCGTTGCAACATTGCGGCCAACACATGGGCCAGCAAAAGCTCCTGAGGATGCTGCTGCTTTTGCTGCTCCTGAGACTGCTGTTTCTCCACGCCCATGTCCTGTACCTCCACCTCTTTGCTCGGTCGCCGCCCAGTAGCCGCCTTCAGGCGTTTCGCTGGCCGCGGCTCGAAAGAGCCCTGAGCATCCGCGGATGCCATCCCTGCCTGTGCAGGGCGGGGACTGCGTCGCTGGCCGCCCATCATTGCCTCGTGAGCTTCCATGGAGACATTCGCCGCCTTCGAAGACAACCCAGACCCGGGCCCCGGACCCGCGTCTCGACCCGGGCCGGGCCGGGCCGGGCCTTGTGGCCTCCGGACCCCAGCCGCAGCAGCAGCAGCAACTGTGCAGCCTGCCTCCCAACCTGCAGGCCGCAAGGCACCGCTACAGCTCCCGGAGGTGCCAACTGCGCTGTCCATAATCCTCTGCTGCTGCTGCTGTTGAAGGTGTTGTTGAAGGCGGGCGACGGCTGCGGCAGCCTGAACATCCCGGCTGGGAAGGCGCCCGGCCTGCCGTGGGAGGTCGTCCGCGCTCGCGTCTGCTGAACTTGCGCCTGCACCCGCCGCCGCGGCGGCTGCCAGCAGCCCAAATTCCCTTCCTGAGCGCTGCTGCTGCTGCTGTTGTTGCTGTTGCCGCTGTTGTTGTTGCTGCTGCTGTTGTTGCTGCTGCTGCTGCTGTTGCTGTTGTTGCTGTTGCTGTTGTTGCTGTTGTTGTTGCTGCTGCAGCTGCTGAGCCGGTTGAGATAGGCCCTGCACGGGCCGCTTACCCGCGATACCGTCGCCAGGCGGAGGAGGTCTCTTATTCGCTGACGCCGAAGCGCGTTCGCCCTCCCTAGTGCTGCCCGGCGGCACCGCCTCCCCAAAACACGCAGCGACCTTGCCGTCCTGGTCCGCGCTCGCACTCGCTTGTACCTGCCTTTGCTGTTGTTGCTGCAGGTGCTGTAACAAGAGCTGCTGCAGTTGTTGCTGTTGCTGCTGCTGCTGTTGTTGTTGTTGCTGCTGCTCCTGCTGCAGCTGCTCTAGTAACGCATGGACGCGTCGTACAATGGACGGTTCCAGATGGTCGTACTGCTTGGTGAGCACTTTGAGGATGACATCTTGATCCAGGATATGCCGTGAGGGAGGAGCTAGACGCGCAGCAGAGGGGCCACTGCCGCTGCTGCTGTTGTTGCCGTTGCTGCCGCCGCTGTTACCGTTACCATTGCCATGACCATGCGCGGCGGGCGCTGCTGGTGGCGCAGCCGCGACAGCAGCAGTCGCAGCGCCGTTGTTCTTGCCGTCGTTGCTACTCCTGCTTCCATTTCCACTTCCAGTATCCACGCTGCTGCGTCCGCCTAGACCAGCACCCGTGCCGGGCTCCGTGGTGGTGGCGGTGGTGTTCACGTGGACAGTGCCTGCATTGCCGACAATGTTGTTGATGGCGGTGCTACCTCCCGAATCCGCCTTGCCAGCCGCTGCCGTGTCAACAGCACCCGGAACCTCCTGAGCCCCAGAAGTAGCTAGTTGCGTTGCGCCCTTGGCGGCCTGAGGCTGTGGCTGGGTTGGGCTTGGGGCGGCGCGTTGAAATCCGGGCTGTTGTTGTTGTTGTTGTTGTTCTTGCGTTTCGGTTGTTGCGCTCCTGTTAACCTGCACCTGCGCCGGTGCCTCCTGCGGCGAGGGCGACAGCTGCGACGCTGACGCTGACGCCGAAGGCTGAGGCTGAGGTGGTGGTGTGGAGCCGGAAGAGGGTCCTGGAGATCCGCTCTGACGGTTGCGGTGCAGGACCACCACGTGCCGAACCGCTTGCTTGCTCGCAAGTCCGTTCTGCGTGAGAAGGGATTGTGGGGTTTATTCATGCAATCGAAACTGATAACCAAACTGGTGGGTAATAGGCGAGGCGAGTCTGTTCTTCGCTGGTCTCTTGGAGGGCAGCGCAGCAACGAACGATTGCGTGCACGCGGCGCGGTGGGGCCAGCGTCGGTGATTGTGTCACCCTTGGGAAGCATCAGACCCAGAACTTCCTTTTGAAATCCCTTTTGATTAAAACGACATGTACCCTAAGTTGTCGTGTTCTGGCAGCTTTCATCACTACAAATAACCAGTCTCTCTTATCTTGACAATCGTGCTCATGCCAGCTTCATTCAATTCATAAATATAGCGAGAAGCATAAGTCAGTACTGGATCATTCCCTAATTCTTTTAAGCGATGAAACAATGAAGAACAACATCACTGTTGCAGCCCCACCACCGCTCCACGACATCCACAGCTGCGTCTAGCACCACCACCAATACTGCTGCTGCTGCTGCTCGCCCAGCACACTTACAAAGTACGTCCAGTCGGGAAAGCGGGCGTGTCTGTGGTAGTACATGCCGCACCGATTGCACACCAACTTCCTGTCGATGCGTCGCCACTGCGGGGCCTCAACCACTCCGCAGAACTGCAAAGGGGGCCAGGGGGACCAGGGGGGAAGCAATTCCGGATCAGAGCCTGGGCGGCGGCGTGAGAGGGCACATTTGACCGTGGGCGGGTTTCCATGGGGGAGGCAGAGGCAGAGGGAGAGGGCGCAGGGCAGCAGGGCCGTCGGGAGCCATCTGCGGCAGCTAATTCCCGGCGGGAGATGTGCTGGAAGATGGGGGAGGGCATGGCGCTGGTGTGGTTGTGCCGCAGTTGCAGAGGAGGTGGGAGTGATAACGAAGGGCAAGCGCTAGCCGAGTTCCTCTTCCAATTCACGTTACCTCATAAAACATCCGGTATAACACATGCACACATGACACAACAAGAACGGCAACAACAACAAAAACAAGCTTTCAAGCAAGAGAAAGAGAGGAGGAGGCCCTTAACACACCCGGGGGGCACCTCTTCCCAAAAGCGGTTCTTGCTTAATGCTGCACAGACAGCAAGAAATAAGAGAGGCCGCGCTCTCTCCTCTTTCTTCATCGTCCAAGCAATACTATTTTGGACGCACACACAGACATACACACACGCACAGATCACTCGAGGTCGGGCAGGGTTCTGCCAGGTTGCCCAGTTGTCGGTGCGGGCGCTTCCCATGGAAACAAGTCATGTCCCAGTCTGGCCTCATTCTTAAGGCTGGCTTGGAGTTCTCAACCCAGACGCAAATCAATTACGCATCCAATGGCATCCAAGCATGCCGCATTGGCTTGTCCACCAAGCTATGCTTTCTAGACCAAACAGGCCTGTTCCCCAGGCCAAGACCAGCAGGAAAGCTGTGTCTTACCCGTAACCCTATAAATCCGCTTACCGGGTTCTCGCAGGGTCCTCCAGGGATGAGAGGCTTAGCGGGGGGCTTAGGTGGAATGACAAGAACTGGAGGCTTAGGTTCAGAGGGCTGCACAGAGGGCGACCGGTGCTCTGCCGGTTGGCGTGTTGCCGCGGCATCGCTCGGGCTGCTGGCCTCCGGAGGCGTGGTAGTCGCCTGCGGTTCCAGCGGCCTCTTGAGAGGAAGCACCGGTTGGCGGTCATGAGGATCCTTTGGTGATTTTGGCTGAGGTGTAAGGCTCTGCTGCTGCTGCTGTTGGGGAATGGCGACGGGCGATGGACGTGCCTGCGACTGCTGTGCGAGAAGGCCGCGAGCCAGGAGGCCTTCCAAAAGATTCGCCTGATTGCCAGCAATGATTTGCGCTAGCTGCTGGTATAAAGGAGCTTTGGTGAATATAACTGTGATGGGGACCCGGACAGCGGAGAAGCGTGACGGACCATGGAAACGCGGACGTCAGCGCAATCCGCCAAGTCAACAAACAGTACAACACCAATTAGGTGGAAAATGTAAAAAAATGCAAGAAGTAAAAAATGTCGCTTTTGGTGACAGATTGCCTCCTTGTGTAAAAGGTGCTCGGCATGCAGTGGCCTCACCTGTCCTAACAACTTCGTGGACGCCAGCCGCGTCCACGACACGTAGACGTGGATTGGATTGAAGCTCGTTGATGCATACATCAACCAGGTGTTCCCAGTCGGCCGGTCCCTGCTCGAGTAGGGAGGGAAGGGCAACGGCAGGAACGAGTCGTAGGTGTACGTGGCGCGTGTTCGGGCAGGACAATCCTCTGTCAGGCCGATGCGGCCTGCATACAGCGAAGCAAAGCTCCGAGGCTATTACCTATACCGAGCCGCTTCTGGCTGCATCGAAACGAGTAAGTCCGTACTTCTTGTAGGAGAGAGATGCACAATCCTGAATCCCAGTTGGATTCCCCAACCCACATCCTTCAAGCCTCCAGCCCGGTTGAATGTGCGCACCATTATTAAGGTAGTGCGCAAGGCAAAGAAATCGTTGCACTGTCAAAGGAGTGCCTATGACCGTCTGAAGACGGTCCACGGCCCTTCCCTGCTCAACTATCACTGCTAGTGCCCAAAGAAATGTTGTAGTTAAGGGGGCTTAACTGAAGTGTCATCCTGAGGTACTGTGCACAAACTTTGGACGCAACCGCCGCATCCGAAGGATCAGCCGTTTGAGGAAAGCTATGTCAGCGCGAGCCTGTAGAACAGCACAAACCTAGTTCTAGAGTCTTGCGTTTGTCAGTAGTTGCAATTCTCGCGCTGCGCGCGTTAGGTAATCCGAGACACCCTCGTTCCTCCGGGAGACCCTCCTGGAGCGCTGTACGTAAGACCTAATTATTGTCGATAATGATTACACGCGGCAGACTGTTCATATCTGAATCCAGATCATGAAGTAGTACAGACGGAGGTAAACGGTTAAGGTATATGGTGATCTAATTCCGCATGCGTAATCTCGTGCACGGAAATTTTTCGCATAAACGAAAGTGTACCGCTGCTTCGGGCAACACCTTCACGCAAGCCTCCAACAAGAAGTTACTTCATACGTAAAGCAGTGTGAGCTAATTTGCATGTGTACCGTATACCCAAGCGATCATTAACGAATGCTGACATCGCTCGGTTACAGTAACTGCTGCTATTAAGGCGACGAAATACAAACGCCTGTCAAAACAAGGAAAACTCCATAAACGCTAAATAAGAGAACTGGTTACTGTAGAACTGACAGGCTCTATTTCTTTGCTTCTGTTAGATTTAACAAAAAGTAACAAAGTCTTGTATGCCAAATCGCTCCTCCTTAGACTTCCGAGGCTTCTAATCGTCCGATGAGGACTCTGCTTTTCAACTTTCGATACCATTTATAGAGCCCACTCGCTTCCACTTATATTGCCCCTTCGCTTCGAAATGAAAGGATCGCATGCTTGCCGTGCAGGGCCTAGCATTCTTGCACAAAGACGGGAATCTTCAGTATCCATTTCCTCCTTCCCATGTTCAGAGAACATCGTCATAAAGTCCCGTCATTGCGTCCTGTCCCCAGATCCAACGAAACTAAAAACGCTTTAACAGGGTTCTCGCTTTCCAAGCTGGCGGCGGTCGAGTTTCCAACTTCATTTGAGCCTGTGGGCAAAACAAGTATACTGTAGGAAATGTTTTATGGACTGATAGCAACCACGAAAGCTGGTGACAACTTTCAGTCAGTGCAAGGCCCTAAACCCTTCTTCATGATCATCAGGTGGAATCCAAAAAGCTGCTCAATCTATGAATAGCTTGTACATGCCACAACCTTTACATAAGCAGAACTGATGACCAGCATAACGGAGGCTTCAAAACATTTCGTACAATCCGGAAACATATGAGCATGCCGTCCATGTAAAACACCGCTTACAAAACGATATTAATGGATGAGCCTCTATTGGGGAAATATTTAGCAGCTGCCTTTGTGAACGCAAGTGCTGAGAAATTGGGTCCGTTCTTGCACTTCTTGGCTGATTAGACTATTGGAATGGACTTGGGGAGAGTCCAAGTAGCATAACTAAATAAGGGATAAAATCTGAAATGAATTTTAATCGATAACTTATCTTTACAAGCTCAAATTTGGAAAATGTTTCAGAAGTGCTCCAGCATTTCAAGCCCTCGACGGCGGCACCACAAGTATCTGCTCAACTGAATCGAAGAAATCATTAATGCTAAGTTGATGACTGGTGCGTGCCTTGCTTGGTTGCTTGGAAGTCGAAAATCTCTAATTGTTCTAAACGATGTCACTTGAAAGAACAGCTTATAAATTCAGTGGACGTGAAGAATAATTCGTTATCACGTCCAAAATTTGAAAGAGTTGCTTATCAACACGTGCTTGCCCTCCGTTTCAGTAATCCGTACGTTACGGGCTGATTAACGTACGTCACACCTTTTACTCAGCAGTGACAAGGCAAGCAACGCTAACTCCTTCATTTCATTAAGCTATGGTGTTTTACCATTACATGAAATCTCCTTTCATTGAGCAATTCTTGTCTAACTCTTCTTACTTAACCAATCGCACACGCAATTCACGACTTCACCATATCATTAGCATACAGTATTTAACAATTTCACCTTTTTACATGAAGTCAAGATTGTGCCCAAGGAGTGAAAGACCAGACCGCTCGAGCAACCACATTCCGTTCTTAATTGCGATTCTCAGTTGTAACGTTTCTGCAAAGCACCTATCTGCTAACAATTTCAGAATCACGTTTACAAGTTGATGCCATTTCTTAATGGGATCTTAACCTTTTCGCTTACTGTATGCCTTTGTATGTTGCCCAGCTACCCCAGGCCCAACTTCTTAGTGAACCCTAAACTGATAAAAAAAATATCAAACGCAAGCTCTTGAAAGCTGTTCGTTGCAATACTAAGAGGATCCGCGGTAATGACCAAACTTTCGCAAGCAAACGCGAGAAGTTGCTGGGTGCGATGCCGCACTGTGGGGGAACCGACTGTATTGTGCTGGTGCTGACCTTTTCTAATCGCGATTATGTACGATTTTTCAATTTCTCCACCGAATACAAATGTAACGCGTGCGCAAGTTATGCCGACACACCAAGGCTACACGGCCTCGAGAGCCGATCGAGCAAGACCTCGAGCAGGCAAGATCATCCTACGCAGAACCGAAAGGTTCGACCCCTAATCCTTGTCTCGCTATATTCACATACCTCATCCGAAAGCATATATGAACCTGGCCACCAATGTACATTAATGTATGCAATCGCAAGCCTGTCGTTGCAGTTTGAAGCCATATGCGAATGCAGCAGGTCGTGCTCACGCCAGCACACAGCCGCGAGCGGTGCTTACAGCGAGCCCAGACCCTGACAGGGTAGGACCCAGACCCAGACAGCGAGCCCAGACAGGGTAGGACCAACAGGGCCCGCAACGGACCGTGGACTACACTGAAACATATGATGGAAACCTTGGGCACCTTGAACAGCAATACAGCTAACCATGAAGCTTGAGAGACTCGGTATGGGGGAACGTCTTTGCCGCCCGCTTCTCAAGATAGAAGTAACCTGAACGCCCCCCAAGATGCGGCAGAAGGGAGCGGTTCCCACAAGAGGCAACCCTTAGGGCAACAGCAAGCCGCGGCTCTAAAGAAGCTGGCATTCTTGTTCGCCATAATATGACGAAAACGAGGATGTGGAACATGGGCGCGAAAGAAATATAATGAAACTGTGCTAAAACGCTTCAATTTCACGAGTCCGCTAACTACGCAACACAACGGATTCGGTGCCGGTGCCTTCGAAGGCAAACAAATACCAGCTGCGGGGCCGTTAGGCTGACTACGTCCCTTCTACCTCTACTTCCTTCCAGTCGGCCCCATCCAGTCTCCGCGTGTCCCTCTCGCTGATGTGACTGCTTAAGACGCGGGATGATTCGTGTGACTCCGCACCTTGATCTCGTCCGCCTGAGCATTTCTCTCTCCGCATGCCGCATGTTCCACAGCGGTATGCGGGTAGACGGCGGCCTATGCTGCTGGAAACTATTTCGTTCTGGTGCCCTCTGCTGCTTAGTACTGCATGTGTACATATACAACCAAAAAACACACCAAGACGCGCTGGAAGAGCCATGCACCCATGCCGCTCACTTACAGGCCATGTGCTTCTTCTAATCAGACGCATATGCTCTCTGCACGCAGAGGGAACCACACATGCCAGACGCCTTTCTCCGCGCCTTCCTCTTCTTGTTCTTCTCCTCCTTGCCGTCCGAAGGCAGGCCCCATGCCAGTCCGTCTGTTGACCTTCCGTTTCGCACCATACCTCTAGCAGGAGGCACACAGCAGGCAAATCCCAAACCCTCACTCCGCCTGTACCGCCGCTCTCGGGTCCTCCTTGATAACACCCGCATAAGCGATACCGTTGGCCACACTCATATGTTCGGTCCTGCGGCAGTCCGGCTCTCTATACCTCCCTTCGGACGCACGCGAACACGTTTTACCGCGGTGGCCTTACCCTGCCCAGGTACCCACGCCCCCAACCATCATTCTCCAGAAAGCCCGCCCTTGGCTGAGAATCCCACGCTGCTATTCTATTCATACCGGGTCCTTATCACCTCCTTTTTGCTCATGCAACTGTCTGCCAACCTGCAAGCTCCGCCAGTGCTATGGCCTTCTCTCCTCTACTACAAATCGCAAACTAGGAAGACAGGCAGACAGATAGACAGGCGGACAGACAAACAGGATGGGTGCAACCGCAGGGATGATGAAGCAGACGGGTATCCGTGCGCCGAGGAGAAAGACACCGCACAGCCTACTACTTTGTATGCGCGTCATGCGCACATAGGCCGGCCGCAACGTTCGAGTATCCGACTAGTGAAGCACGCCCAAGCATTTCGTCCTCCACATTTTTGTCATCATCTGGTGCCTAGAGCGTACATCCTCCCACCGCCATCCGCTGCACGATGCCCCATCTCCCCCATCCCGAAGCGCCACGCCCAATACGCTCTACATACCCCCCTACAGGACTACTCCCACCCCATCACCCAGGCCGGGTTCAAATAGGCCGTCCATCCCAGACACCCTTCACACGAGGTCTCGTTCTGAACCTGGCATCACTCGTCATCCGAATCCAGCAAGCTGCCGAGGTCTTCATCATCGTCATCATCATCGCCGCCTTCGCCATCCTGGCTCCCACGACCCGTGGGTCCGTCCGCCAGCATTGCGTCAAACTCGTTCTCCTCGTCTGCGTCGTCGTCATCGCTGTCATCATCTTCCGAGCCGTCCTCGTCTGCGGAGGACAAAGCCGGCGCAAAGGGGTCTTCCGCAGCAGGCTCCTCCTCGGCGTCCAAATCGTCTTCGAACAGCACCTGCAGAGAAAGATTGCACCGCCATCACCATCACCATCACCATCACCGCCATCACCAAGAGGAGTGAAACAGAGGAAAAGGGAACACTAAAGCGAGAGCAGCAGCACAACCCGCAAACGAGAAGCGTATCCAGTGCATCGCCCCTCCCGGTAATCAACCTGAAACCCGCATCATCAACCTTCCTCCGCTTTCCTTTCGCTCTTAACCCAACCCGGATGCATGGCATGCCAAGCTGCCAATCCTCGCGCTGTCCTTACTAGCTCTTCGTCTGCAGCCGTACCATTTCCCCCTACCACGACCAAAATCCCGCCCCCACGCGCACACACAAACACATCTCACCTCGGGTACTGGACGCCGCTGCTCTGCGGGCAGCTGACCCTTGTCCCGGCTGTGGTGAAGCACCAGACCTAATCTCCCGTACAGCCGTAAGAGTGGATCTTGGAGTTTAACCCGCGCGTCAATCGCCTGCACGTATTAAAACAAAACATATGACAAAGTTGTAACGCGCACCTAACGGGCACCAGGCACTTCACAGGGTCACAGCAGTCTGTTGGCACTGTGCTGCATTGGAATTCCGTTGCGCAATCCCAATTCACAAACATTTCCAATCCCGAGATGCGTAACGCGGGTTTCCGTTGCGCTGCGCGATGTTAGTCCACATGCAAAGTCCCGAGCTGCTTAGCAGCCCCCCTTAGCCGCCATGTCTCTTGCAACATAATCTCTCCCCAACCGCCAACCAACAAATCAGCAGCACCTACCTGAAACAGGCTAGTCAAAGACGGTTGCACTCCCGGCGCGCTCATGAGGTATGCAGTGTGGTGGTGTAGTACGGCACGGATCCATGGAACTAATTGCACGGCACGGCTGGGCTTTGACACCAGCCTGTCCACGGCAGCCTGGGGATATCAACCCATGGAGGTCAAAGTCACATTTAGTAAGCCAGCTAGACGGACAGACAGACGAACAGATAGACAAAAAGCCGGTTAGGCAAAGGATGAATGTGGGACCGGTATGTTGGTTAAGTAGAACCAAAGCGCGCGGACGTGGAGGAGACAGAGCTTCACATCGAGAGATACGACCTGGCAAGCGCAAAAGCTAAATGAGCCCCTGCGAGAGGCCGCATAGGATTGCACAGGCTTCCAAACCCTATCCGCGCCCAAGGTCCTCCCCTCCCCCGACCTCCCTGATCTCCCCCAAACCCTCTCCTCCTCCTCCTCCCCCCTCGTATCTCCCGAAATTCCAGTCCTAACCGCTTTAGCCAAGCATGTTCGTCTTGCCTTTAGGAACCTCGCCGCGTCCAGGGGCACGATCCGCGCCACCGTGTTGGCAATGACAATCGAGTTGCTGGTCGCCAGGCAGCGCTCCAACAGCGCTCGGTCATTGCTGTGCAATGATTGGACCCAGAGTTGAGAGATAGGAAACGTTAGAAGAGAAAATGTTAACGCAACAATGGAATGGAAGTATCATCAACTGCCACCAGCCGCGAGCCAGGTGGGAAGGGACGATACGGGTCTTCCTAGGTTACGTATCTAGGACGCAAAAGAGTTGTTGGAGCAGGGAAAGGAAGGGCTGTGTCAAGCTCTTGATAAGATACTTCCTCTCCTCTTAACTCTTCCCCTCCCCTGCCCTCCCCCTCCCCATCCTTCCCCTACCCGCCTGAACGTTGTACACCGATCAACCGGTGGCCGCCTCGCCGACATGGACTAACCACCTTTTGCTTTAACACATACCGACACACCCACCCAAACAGAAACACACAACACCATCAGAGCCGCAGCCACATCGCACATCTCACCTCCTAATAGCCTGCGTCAGCAACACAGACAACGAGTCCGCCTTTGAGGAGCCCGCCGGCATGGGCCCCGCGCTGGGCCCAGGCTCCTCGTCCACGGGCGGCACCGTGCCCAACGACCGTGCCTCCAACTCCGCCACGCGCTCCCCTAAAGGTACCTCGCCCTCGGGGAGGTCCGGCACTTCCTCGTCATCCGCCCCTGGAGCGGCGCTCCGCGTCGCCGCAGCGGCAGCAACAGCAGCCTCCGGATCGTCGTTCTCGGCACCACGCTTCCGGCTTCCAACGGCTGCTTCCGCCGCCGCTCGAGTCACCACCGGCTGACCGATGTTATCCGTGCCGAGGACCGTGACCCCGGGACCCGAGGTCAAAACCGTGCGGGGCTTCTGCTGTGTTGATTCATCAACTTGTGCGGCAACGGCGGCGGACGATGGCTTCTTGGCGTCGGCGCCGCCGCCGCGAGGTAGCAGCACGCCGCCGACGGGACGTAGCAAAACCAGGACGTCAGCGGCCGCGTCGGGTGCCTCTGCTGGCACTGCGAGCGTTTCAAAAGCGGGCTTGGCGCTGTTCCCTCTTGCAACCAGAAGTGTAGGACCTGCGGGGTGATGACCAACCGGATGGTGTGTGAGAAAATGACGAGAAGTCGGACGACTCGAAGAGCGAGCGAGGAAGATTGAGGAGTCTTCTCTGTTATGATCACGATGGCATGCACAAACATAACATCGCGCACGGCGAGATCAAGATTAGGACAGAGGCAAGATTAAGGCAGAGCCGAGCCATAGAAAAGACAGCTAACATTTTCACGCTACTTCAAACTCAAATTAAATCACTGGGGGTCTGAGGGTCCGCGTCCTTTCTGTGCCAGGAACACAAAGCTGGAGGACATTGGGCGGAAAAGGTGCTCCCACGGTCGTGTGTTTTGTGACCATGACCAGGAATGCACACGCAGCGGTTATTCTAGAGGGAGGGAGGTTGCTTGCGTGTTTGTTGTCTTGCCGTGTGGTGTGGCCAGGAAGGTAAAAGCCCAATGGATGCCGCGCCGGCTACGAATGCGCCAGACGCATCACAGCACCCGTGCCTGCCAAATTGCTGTCGCGCCGGGTTACATCCTTCTGGGTGTTGGAAGACACTTCAACCCAAGAAGGGAAAAGAGACGGCGCTTGTCAGTGGGATTAAGAGGAGACGATGCAATGCAAAGAATTTCCAGTACTTTTTACCTAGGCTCGACGGCACACACACATGCACACATTTAAGAGACGATGATACTGATCCAGGGGATAGACACAACGGTGGAAAAACAAAAGTGGAAAAGCAGGATAGCAAAGTACAACCCATATCCGAAGATATGCAAAAGAGCCAGGACAGCCAGGGTTTTTCCCACGCTAGTGCGAAGGGGGGAAAAGAAGACGAACCACGAGCTGGTGCGAGGGGAGTTGGTCAAGACGCGACCGAGTGTACATCCTCACTCACGTTTACTCTGATTTGTAAAATATGACATTATAAACATGACATGGCTACACTTGTAAGAGCACAAGTAATGTAGCCGAGCTGTTCAAAGGCAAGCCAAGCGTCTCTGGCGTTTGATGAATTGGCGGATGGTGAAGGATTGCAAGAATCGTGTTGCGAGTAGTGCGACAAAAGCGCGTGGGCGCCGGCACCGGCATTGCTCGCAGCGCCATTAGCAGCTAACTACCCGCATCCTTGTCGCGCCGGGTTACATCCTTCTGGGTGTTGCAGGTGCATCCAAGAAGGGAAAAGAGACGGCGCAACATGCGACGGTTTACCTTCTGACTATGTGTGAGGCACATTAGGTTTCTATGTATTAACTTCAGTTGAGTGGCAAACACTGCAGCACGCATCGTACAAGAGTTTCTGTATTGAATAATGGAAGACCGAAAATATCGGATCTCTTTTTGCATGCACCCAAAAAAACCCGTCAAGGATGTTAAACGTGTTGCGGATAGTGAAACGTATCGACACCTGCACAGGGACGGCAGGGCGCCGTTATCGCCGTAATCGCGTCCCTATAGCGCCGGGTTACATCCTTCCAAGCGTGAAAACATCACCAAGAAGGGAAAAGAGGCGGCGCATGTGACGACTTTCGAACCAGAGCTTTCCTTGGCGTTACCTGACATGCGAGAAGAGTGTTTTGATGTTTCCGGGCGTTGCAGCATTGGCACATACAGCTCGTCCAATATCCAAATGTAAAACCAACCAAGATATCACCAATCAAGGTTTTGCGGTAGTTGAAAGGATTCAGAATGCGTGTGTTGCGGGAAGTGTGACAAACAAAAAGCGTGAACGCCAGCACCGGCATTGCGCGCAGCGCCATTAGCAGCTAACTACCCGCATCCTTGTCGCGCCGGGTTACATCCTTCTGGGTGTTGGAAAACACTTCAACCCAAGAAGGGAAAAGAGACGGCGCTTGTCAGTGGGATTAAGAGGAGACGATGCAATGCAAAGAGCTTCCAGTACTTTTTACCTAGGCTCGACGGCACACACGCACACAGCCATTTCCCCCAAATACTATTTCGCTAATCTCAAAGGTTATGGAACTTACGAGGCAGCATCCCTTCTCCCCTAAACGAACGGCATTTGGTTTCCAGCCACTCAAGTCACCCATAGCAGCACCCACCTACCTGAGGGCCCCTGCTGCAAGCGTATCCCCAAGATGGCCTCATCCCGGCCCGCATGTGACCTGCGTGGTGGGCGTGGCGTGGAGCGGGGGGCACAGAACAGAACGGAACTAGGCACAGCTGAACCAACATGACAATGATGGCAATTTGGGGACTCCGGGGTCATCCGCCCAGCTCCTTCACAGGTGACGGTGAGTGGATATGAATGTGGATGTGCGGCGCAGATGTGGGCGTCATTCCGGGGATAGGAATGGAGCGGGGGAGGGCTTGTGGCAAAAGGACCGCAAATTTCCCGTGCATGAAACCATTGGGCTGAGGCCAAACAGCAGCAGATGGACGACAGAAGGGACGGCCCCGGGCGGAGTGCACACGCACGAGCACGTCGAGATGATGTCAGTCAGGTACAAGCGGACCAAATAGGGAGGTGTCCGGAAGAGTGAGGGCAAGGGCGGCGCTGCTCTGGGTGTCTCTGGAACGCCCTGCAAACGATGCAGTACTTCATTCCACGACAGCCGTACATCCGACCCATCAGTACATTGACATTACCACACCAAGATGCAAAACATCCCTACATTCGTCAGCCCTGGTCTGGTGCCCACAAGGGCAAGCTTTCAAGCCGTTTTCCCGAATCGACATCCCGGCGCGGGGAGACTGGGGATGCACAGTCCGGTTGAATTGCATACGTCCTGCCTCTCCACTTCCCTCGGTTCGCGCACTCGAGTCGAATGTGCGGCGTTTCGTGACGCAATGCCTCTCGATCCTACCGAATACTCTAGAACCCCATTCCCTTCTTCTCATTTCTTTTCGGTAGCAGGCTCCCTGAAGCACCATTAGGGCCCTTTCTCTGCTCTCTCTCGTTTCTGGAAAAAGGTCTCAGTCCCCCTCAGCACCCCTTTGCCTTTTTGACCTTTGCTGCTGTATAGACTAAGACCAAATCCACATGAATCATTCTCTTGCGAGCACCTCAATCAAATCCAGGCACTAATGCTAAACTCTAAATGCTTTTCACTACACCACACCGCGGTCCCACGCGTGCGTCACGTCTAACACGGCCGACATACATATATATACATACTCAGGTTAGGCACTACTGGCAAGGCACGGACCATTGCCCCCGGGAGATCATACATGGTGGATACAAGGTAGACGATAGGTGATAGCTTATAGCCCAGCTGTCAAACCCTCAGACCCGCTCCACTCCCCACTTGTCCCAACCTCCAAGCACCAAGCCCGGCCAGCCACAGTCTGCCACAGCCCGGCTTACGTAACTCTTTTCACAATTTCGCATATTTGGGGAAGTTAAATTGGTCCAATGTAAACGCCGCTCACCCTTTGCCAGCTCCCTCGCCGACTCGAACGCGCATCACCAGCTGGCACGCAAGACCTGGCTTGCTGTCCGACGAGCCGTCCCCGGCTGCTACCGACTCCCGATGGCAAACCCAGACGAACGCCTCCCCGCCTTCCGACACCGCTGCCACGTTGAATGTCTCCCCCTCGGAAACGCATGCCGCATCCAGCTGCACTGCGGGATCCTCGAGGTTCAGCGTCGTGACGGCTGGGTGCTGCTTCTTCGACTTTTTCGCAGGAGGGACTTCCCAAACCGCCACCTGCCGCTCGCCGCTACCTGCAGAGACCGCGTGGGGCTGCCCTGGTACAAACACCACCGCGCGGACTTCATTCTGATGAGAGGTTGGGGAAGAGGGGAAAAGAGATATTGGGAACGGGGAGCGGGGAGTTGGTGGTGATGGCAACCAGCTGGGAGCGAGCAAGCCAGAAGACGGAAGGAGGCCCAAGAAGCTGATGAACTGACGCGGAAATGCTCATGAAGGAGGAGCAAGGTGCGGTAGAGAGAAGTTTTGGGATGGATGCAAGCTGGGTGCTTACCGGATGGCCTGTATACTTGGCTGACCGTGACGACTCCGATACGTCCCACAGCTGCATACTAGAGCCACCACCAAATACATGCTTCCCGTCTGCAATTAAAAGCGATTTCGCTTCAATACAACCTGAAAGACGTACAGGTAAAAGGAAGGCTGAGGACATTCTATCGGGTCTCGCACCTGGCGCGATGGCGATTGCGGTAATCGGGTACTTGCTAGCCTCATACCGCTTCTTCACTTCGCCGTCAGGAATGCTGAGCGAGACAAGCGAGCCGTTATTGCCCGTGGCAAGTAATTGTCCTTGTTCAGAGGAGAACGCCAGAGACCTGACGCCCCTGCGGCGCCGCCAAGAAATCGCCATGATTAGGCCTGGTTGCGGCATTTTGCCGGCATTAACAAGCCCAATACTTACCCCTGGACAGCATCCATGGCACGCCATTTAAGTTCGCCAAGCTGAACGTTGTAAAGCTTTACATCGCCGGCGGCGGTGCCGAGAGCGATACCCGTAGACTCAACTGACTGCTTCTTTTTCCCTTTCTCCTGCGTGGAGTAAGAGCATGGTGACAACTCTAGGAAACAGGTAGAAAGCTGTGACGGTGACGGCGCACCTTTGTCGGCACCCACACGATGCATGTGTGCGCTTCCACCAAGTGTCCGTTTGCTGTGGGGCCTCCATTTGCTTTCCCAGAGTCTGTAGGCCCCCCAAAAGTCACTAGCAGCCGTGCCGTTCCTGAATTGCCATTTGCGTGTTCGTTTAAGTATTAAATCGCAGTTAAATTTGTGCATAACCAAATTGGCCCACCGGCATCAAACACTCGGACACGACCGTCAGGTCCAGCTAAAGCAAATTTATCTCCTGCTGGACTAAAGCTACACAAAAGTTTGTCGAGAGCATTTCCCGGCAGCATCGTTCCTCGATATCAGACAATTGCAGCTCATTAAAAGGTATGAAAAATCTAACTCTTGATAGATGCCTGGAAGGCGGCCACTCAGCGATGCGAATGTAAGCCGCACGGCAGCGCCGTACCAAAGTTCAGAACTTGTTGCGAGTGCTTGGTAGTCTGCACTGACGATGGCTTAACGATAATATGTTCTTTCATACAAGCAATTCGCTTCCCTGATTACCTTTGCGTGCATGCACATGGCTTGTGCAAGGCTGTTGACAGCAAGCTACCTGCAATTCCGTGCGGGTACGTGCTCGATACCACATCTGCGGACTGTATCGCAGCTGTTGGGTTGTGCAGCTACACGGCACCTCGCGAAGAGCGACAACCGAGGCCCGTGGAGCGCGGCGAGCACGGTATACTCCTCGTAAGTAGAGGGGGGCGGGACGCGGCTGCTCAGGAGAAGAGGCGATTATTCCTACTAAGTTTTGTTATTGACATCAGCCCATGGCTTTAGAACAACAAACCGTGACGGGTAACTCTAAACCCTCCAACCGAGGGTTAACCGCTGGACGCGGGCACCATATGCCTTAACCGCTGGACGCTGGCACCACTCCTCAAACTCTTCCTGCGGCTCTGGCAGGCTTCCCATTCTATCAGTTAGCATTCAAGGACAAGGAAAACCCCTGGCCAACCCCGCTGCCATGGCCCGACACCTCATGAACGTGGCCAGCTGTCTGGATCTATATTACTCGGCTGGTACGTGGGCTGGGAGCCTTTGGCTGCGAAGGATATACATCCTAGCAGCTAGTTTAATTCTCTGGTGGATAACACTGTTCGAAGACGACTGGGTCAGGGCGGAACGGGCAGGGATGCGGGTTCGGCAAACTAGCATTGACGTCCCGCGGCGATAAATCCTACCATACCCACGCCTGATGACATCGAGCTTGCAGCTAGTACGCGGAGAGAATTACTGTGAAAGAAAGTGCTCAGTCCTGCGGACAGTGTGGAGTGCGATTGGCCATCCATGCCAGTCCCGTACCGTCATCCGTACATTTGCGAGCTTGCGCGGGTTATGCGTATGGCCTTCTTCTAGATTGACCTCATCCGCAACAAGCCGCCTTCGTGAGCTCAACCATCCACAGCAGGTCGCTGCTAGCCGGGGCTTGACACCTGCGGAAATGAAGACCTGCTGCCATAACAGCTTCGGTATTGGCCAGATTGGCCTGCGGCCCGCATCTTGGCTATGATGGAGCCACCCTTCTCGCACTGTCAGCACTTCTTAGGCAGGCTGGCTTTCGGCAGCTTCCCCCCTTACTGCGTGACAATTCCTTACTTTTGTGCGTGCGTGTACGTGCCGTTGGGAATTAGCAGGCTTGGATGAAGATTGCTGACAATATCGGAGGAGAGCTCGG
Organism: Volvox carteri f. nagariensis; assembly: GCF_000143455.1. Lineage (NCBI taxonomy): Eukaryota > Viridiplantae > Chlorophyta > Chlorophyceae > Chlamydomonadales > Volvocaceae > Volvox > Volvox carteri. The sequence goes on from NW_003307563.1 coordinate 1,288,181, forward strand.
GTGTGCGGCAGGGCCACACTTACCTGAGAGGACGCAGCGGGAGGCTGTCTGAAGCGACGGGAGGCTGGGATCGGGCGACGGCAAGGGATGCGGAATATGAGTGGCTATATGAGCATAAAGGAGTGGACGACGGGTATGACTATGAGGAGGAGGAAGAAGAGGGTGATGTTGGAGGAGGTCCACGGGGTATCGCACAAGGAGCAAAGAGAAATCAGGGGAGGTGGGGACTGGGGACTGGAGGAGGGGCCCTGGCTAGAAGGTTGGGTCAGAGACGGCTTAAGGTGCTAAATGGTCCGGGAGGCACAGGAGCCTCGCAAAAGAGATTGTGAGGGCCTGGACACGAAGGTCCAGGAAGCTAGAGGATGTGACCGGTCCTTGTAATCGACCCAGCTGTTGCCGGTGCTGGTACACGGCGTCGCACGCAGGCCATGATCCACAAACGCCGCAAGGGGTAATGGTACTGGTTTTGGGGAAGGCATGTGTCCTTTCTGGCGTATGGATTCCTTTCTCGCTGATTCCCTCGCGTGTTGGTTGGCTTTGCCGGTTAGCCAGCTGGCGTCCCATATGCCGCAGCTGCCAAGTATGGCAAAACTGTGTAGATTTTCTTAACGAGTGGGAGCCATCGGCCTCGCGTAGCTTGCATGGATCCTCATGGCGAAGGCGTTTCATGTTGGTTTCCGTACGGCTGTGACTGGGGCAGCATGCCCTGAGGAGACACACACACACAAAAAAAAACACAATATAGGCAGCAGCTGGCAGAAAAGCTGAGAGCCAGAGAGGCAGCATGGCTCACAAGACCAACGATACAGCGCAGAGCATGTGGGCAAAAAAGGATCTGTGGAAATCGAGAGCGTCTAAAGCTGGAGGGAACCTTGCTGCTGCAAAGAGCAACGCAACCACTCTACCTGGCAACCACTCCGCTTGAAAGGCTCGCAGTGCCATCGGCAGGCGGCGCGGTGCCAACGGCCATGAACTCCATTCAGGAACTGGCCCCAAACCCCTGGATGCGTGGATGGACGGCCTGAAGCCCTTGTACGTGCCGTTCTGGAGTGGGTAGAGAATATGGCGTATGTTTACAGGCGTATGTTTTTGTGGGGTCCCCATGTGAGTGAGGGCTTTGTTCGTCCCCCGGTTGGTCACCTTCCTTCAGCTGGATGTCAGCATGCACATACACCTGTATGGGGCTGCCGGGCTAGCTTGGGGCAATTTTTTGCAAACTTTGTGTGCTGTGGGGCAAATTCGTGTGCTACGCAGTTCTATGGGCCAAATTCATGCGCTAACGGGGCAAATTCATGTGCTCGCCAACGCCGCCGCTCGCCGCGTTAGATGCAGCGGTCTTGGACACAGAAGTTTTCTAAATGTCGCCTTGATGGGCTGGGCGCGCAAGCACCACTCATCGATCACGCAATAAAACGTTACGAGTTAGGCACCGCACAGGCGCAGCATACAGTCAATTGCAGTCTCAGCACGCCAGGCATAGCATGGAGCCCTAACATTTAACTGGAAAGACTTCATATGACAAAATGAAATATAGTTCGAGGATGCACACGAACAGAGCGTTTAGGCAAACTAACGATGCCGAACCCCGTCAGCGGCTCGAAAACATGGCTCCACCTTTGGAATAACGCGTGCCAATACTTGTAGAAAACAATGCTGGCGGCTCTCACGACTGTGTAACAAAACTGGTTTTCCGCTGCTACCGCCAGTGTAAAAGGCTTTGTACTGCGGTCGCCGTATTCGCTTCGCTCGGATGGATGTCGCAAAGACTGAGAATTCAGATATGTGTGTTGCATTCAGAGACGTTCTCGTGATAAAGTATTGCTTCTAGCATAAATTTATCGTCGCCACGAGTTTCAGGCTTTTTTCCTGTGACGCTGGATTATGCAGGTCCTAAGCCAGCGAGCCCTAGAGGGGCTGCGCACGTACGTCTATAAACCAGGCGGATATACGTGGCTCGATCATGCACATACTCCTTTTTGGAACTGTAAGTCGAGTTTGATCGCCAGCTGGTCTGGTACTGACAGCATGCATCGGTCTAATTCCTAAAGCTTTATACCACGTTGATTATTAATTACATCAGGGCTCACCGCACAGCTGCCGATGTGGCTGGCGCCTAACCTTATCACGCTTAGCGGTCTACTAGTGACTTTCGTGGCGTACTTCACCATGTGGTACGAGATTCCAGAGTTTGCGGGTGGGTTTGGTTAGAGACTGGGGCAAGTACGCAAAAATTGAGTAGACAGAAGTCGCTTCGAATCCGTACCGTTGATGCAGGTGTCGCGCCAAGGTACGCATACATCTTTGCCGGCGCATCCATTCTCATCTACACGAACTTGGATTGCATAGACGGAAAGCAGGCGCGGAGAACGAATTCCAGCTCGCCGCTGGGCCAGCTTTTCGACCATGGGTGCGACGCCATAGCACTCCATGTAATGCTCACCTTCGTCCAAGCAGCCATCAATATGCCGAGCTCCGTGCTCACGAGTGTAGCAGGCATCGCGGTACGCAGAATCAGTATTACTCTGTTTGATTCCTTGTGCGATGCCTCGGCGACTGAAGGAACCTGTCCTCCCGTACATCGGCGCCACGTGGCGTTGTGTATCTGCACATGCATAGCACGTGCGGCATTGTGAACAAGGATTCCCTCCCCACTACCTACTCTCAAAGAGGAGAACCATACCATGCAATGCATAGACCTGCCCCTGGTGTGTTCCCTGTCACAATCGATTGCTGCTATTGCCCTCACGCCTTGCCAGGTAGACCGGATATAAAGAAGTTCAGGGGGCCAACATTTTTAGTGCCTTAGCTGATGTGTATACATCTGTTACCTCCCCATCGTCCCACAAAACATTCAGTCCCTTCCAAAGACCCAAAGGCGGCGCCCCCCATTTGCCACCGTGGCCAGGTGTACCTGCCTTGGATGGTGAGCCACTGGGAGGAGTACCACACGGGCATCCTCATGTATGGTGACGGCCACTTTGGAATCCTGGAGGCGAACTACGTCTTAGCAGCTGTGACATTCGTGTCGGGGATTTTCGGCCCAGGGATATGGGATTATCGATTGACGAACCTGGTGGCTACCTGGCCGTACAAAGACATGGGTGAGTAGGGAACCAGGAAGATTTGCTGGCGCCTAGGCTGCAAACTTTTCCGGGATTGGCCGCCAAGGTCTTCATGTGGGCCAGTTTGTGCATATCCTCGGACCTTGGCGCGAACCTTTCAGCAGGGGGAAGCGCTTAACATTTTCACGCTAAAGGTTCAGTCTCCTGTCCTTCATACTTTCTGGCCCCAGGCGCGCAATCTCGCACATGTTAGATGTTTGTGCAATGGACCATCAGGGGCATGGTCTCCTCGTTATTCTGTCCCACGTAGCATGGCATGGTGTTGCTAAGCGAGCTGATTGCAATCTCGGCCGCCGTTTTTCGTTGTTTGCCATTCGCCACAGCCCCTTGGATCACCGGTGCATCCACGGTGCAGGGGCTCCACGTGAGGTAGTCATGTAGTCGGCACACAGTGAAGGCGATTCCGTAAATTGCATTCCATCTTCCACAAATACGCTGCCTCGATGACCTCCCCCAGATGATGCTTCGTTTATATGGGTTCTTCTGCACCTGGTTCGTCCCGTCCCTGCGGGTTTTCACGTGGTTGATTCTTGAAGTGGGTCGTGCGCATGTGTGAACGCACAACGCCGCGGCGGAAGCCCTGTCTTCCCTTTCCAGCGTTTTCCTCCCCTTTTTCAGGGTTGAAGCACGCGCTCATCATCTTCGCGGCGATTGTGGCGCTGGTGCAGTTTTATGGCCAGATGCGGCGAGTGTTCTTGAACCACTGGACGTCGCTACCTGCAGCGGTGAGCCTGTCGTTCCCTTATGTTGCAGGCATTACTCGCACACGCGTAAATATCCGTGTGTGTAGTTGCATGTATGATATGCTATTATTACGTGTTGAAGTAACAAATGTATAGGTGTGTGTCATTGCCTATGCACGAGTTTTGGTGTGTGGGGATGGGGATCCCCAGGGGAAATGAAAGTCAAAGGCGGTCGGCTTGGAAGTGTCGTGCAGATCAGCGAGCCTAGCTACCGGTAGGAGGCCTTGGGGCCACCAAGTATTACCGCTTCCTATACCTGGTGTATCATAGAAGTGCGTGTTACAACCTCCCCGTCATTCGACATCAACATCACCCTGGGTCCACGGATCCTGTGTGCAATCTTGCCAAGTTGGCGTTCAATCTCACAGGATCAGGTCACCGCGTGAAACGAACCCTAAGTTGATGGCTTCGCTTCTTGCGTCTTGTTTCTTGCATATAATACCTTGCCCTCCTCCCCAAAGGAGAACGCAGTCACGTAACGGATGTAAGGTTGCCGGATTGTCCTAGTCCTCATGTCGATCCTTGAACCATGTTTGTAATCCGGCATATTGTTATCGGATTTTCTGGATTCACAGGTGAATTCTCATTTGTAATTGTATTCTTGTTTCCTTGCTTATCAGGAACGGGGCCACAAGGAGCTCGGGAATGCCGCCCGCCTTAAGCACTTGGCCTATGCACTGCTGCTGATGGCCCTAGGGGCGGTTTACCTGGCGGACGACAAGCTCAAGCCGGGGCAAGCCAGGTGGGTTGCAGGAGGCCAGGTGGGTGAGCGCTTGGGTGGAAGGGCTAGACAAGCTGGTGGGCAAACGGCGCTGGTGGGCAAACGGCGTGTTGACGGCAGATTGAATATTGGTGAATCTGGTGTGTGACGATAATGGCGCTGAATAGTTGCTGGCCATGATGTGTATAAGGGATGTGTAAACAGTAATGTATGACTCTTCTTTTAAGTCACCTGTCTTCCTTTTTAAAGGTTAGATTATTTGGTGTAGATATGATATAAATCATCTACCGATAAATTTCCCTTGGGTATGAAAACTTCAGTTCCGTTTTTGTATGAGCGTGTGCTGGTGCGTTTTTGTGCATAGCTTTTTGACTACTCGGATGGCGCTGGACCCTGGCCGCTCGCGAAAGGGGCAGATCGCGCCTGCCTTGACGCAAAGACTGCAGCTTGCTGCTCTCGCATTTCGCTTTTCACAGAATCATGAAGGACAACATCAAGGACAAGCTCGATAGGTTGCCCAGCTCAAGGACAACCTTTCGAGCTGTAGCCCTTGTAGCTCGTCATTTTGGGTTACGTTTCGTAACTACTGACTACTACTCTGCCCGTCCTCGGATGCTGCTGACAGGCTGGCTACGCTACTTTACGGGCTCGTGTACGCCGTCGTGGCTACGCAACTGATCATGGACCATATGTGCAAGGAACCCTTCCGGCCGCCGCTGTTTCCCTTGTCGGTGTTGGCATGTGCGGCCGCCAACAGCCTGGCGGAGGTGGTCGACTCGCGCATGGTGGCGGTCGGCGGCGTGGCCATCATGGTTGTCTACTACGGCATCTACGTCTCTACCATTGTCAACCAAGTGTGTGCATTCCTAGGGATAAAGTGCTTCAGCATAACGCCAAAACGGGCTTAAGTTGAAATTCAGCGTTTCGGAAACCGGGACGCCTGGACACCAAGGGACGCTCCAAAACGTGACGATCAACGCGCCAAAGCGCACTAAGATGGTTGACAGAGCAGCTGGTGGTTATAGTTACTTGTGTGTGCCATCCTCGCCAGTTCTTAGCCATGTACCATTCCTCATCGGGTCATTGGACACGATACACATCATTGGAGTGGGGGAAGGAGGTAGATGGGAGGTAGGGAGGGGGGGTCTTGGGGGGTGGAGGAGGAGAGCCGGGCGACGGGCGAGGGGGCTTTGTGCAACGCGGCTTCCAAGGCCGTTGCTCCCAGGCGGCGGCTCTCTACATGGCGGCTCGGTGTGTAGAGAGTATGGCGCGGAAGTTGGGTGTCAGCGACTGGGGAGGACCCTGTAAACCTTCATGTTATGGTACCCTCATGGATTTGGATTATATTTGGGATTTGGATTGAACTCGGATTGGGTGATCCTTACATGTTGTATTGCGGCGTCGCTTTGCGTTTTTCCTTAAATGTAATCCCCGGAGCACAATTTTCCAAGGGCTCCCTCGTAGAGAAAAACCGTTGGGGACAGGGAATCTTGGCCGGACATTGCACTGTTTTTCCCTCGGGGAAAAGACTTGCGGGTGAGGAGGAGGAAGGGGGAATGGGAAGCCCGTGTTTAGAGCGAGAGGAGAGGGGCCGCACACCCCAGGCTGGCGTGGAAGGGGGGTTCGACCCGGAATGTTCGGGACGTGTTGTTTGTGTCTACCCCTATCTCCTTACACCTGCATGGCCGTGCGGTGGGGTCGTCCGTGCGATGCTATGGCTATGTACAGTGGTTGAACCGAAGTAGAAGGAGAGCTGTCAGTCGCGCCGAGGCCATGAGCTGCCCCAAGTCAGGCCCTGTTCACCCTGCGCCAGCTACTCCCCAGTCGGGCGAATGTAGCACACTGTACGCACGGCGGTGTGCACATTCCCCCGCGGCTTATGGACGCGTCGGAATCTCGACCAGGGTCCTTCTTCTTCCGGTCCAACGCTCCTCCGCCGACTGGCTTGGTAGCGTCAATGTGGCGTGGGGAGGCCGTCCCATCTCAATGGTCCCGGCTGCCGACTGGCCGGCAGGCAGGTGCTTCCCGTGATGTTGTTAAGTGGTGTTCCGCGTGTAGTGGATCGATGGGAATTGCCCATGTGAAACCGGGGAGGGAGCTGGCTTGAGCCTGCTATGCTTTGCGCCACAGGGGCGGACGGTGGGGGTGGCGTAAGGGATTGGGCCCGGGCCTTGAGGGCAGCTCCGAAGCCATCAGGGGTGGCATATCATGTGCGGGAGCTGCCTGCCGGTCCCGCCGGTGACGGGTGTTGTGGAGATGCTTCATCATGCCGATCCGTTGCACATGTACTTGGTGACATAGGTTGCTACACATATGCGCGTGGCACAAGTCCTTGAGGTACCGTATGATGGAAGTGACGCACATGAGCAGCAGAGCCCGTGCTCAGGCCATAGTATGAACGTGCTTACTTGCTCTAGCCTCTTGATTGGGACTGTTATATTTAAGGGGGGCCCCATTACCGTCATGCATTTCGTCACCTCTTTAACACCACGCAGTTCCAGGTTGCCTAAGGATGGGTACTCAAACGCTCGTGTTTACATCCGCTCATCAAGTAGGCCCCCCCAATCCAGTCATGATTGCATATCCCCATGGCTGACAACGCGTCTGCCCATGGCTGAACAGCAAAACCCTACGGCCGTAAATGGCGCATTTAAGTCGAAGACCTTCTGACCCAGGCGATACCCACTTTGCAGGCCTGTAATTTTAAAAGTTCTGCCCCTGTGGCTCATACGACGTGTCAATTGTACTGCTTCTGCATGTCCCGTACCCAGAACCAATCTAAGCCGTCGCTTGTGCGGCGTGGCGAAGAATACAGAACGTTACATAGTTTTGCACCTGTTATCTGCGCTTTCACCGTCACGCTGTCGTCGTAAGACCGTTGGCACGCTCAATAGACGGCGCGACAGCGTGACAAACTTTCAGCTTTCAATGTTCATTATTACTCAAATTGAGGACCAAATTCGAGTTTTGCCGCAGGATCTTCAGAAAACACCAGTCGACGCCGTCACAGCTGTCATCGAGCAGCGCTTTGTTGATAAAGTTATCCCAAACCTAGGCCTTGTGGTGACCATCTACGACGTCCTACATATTGAAGGTGGCTTTGTTTATCCCAACGACGGGGCAGCGTTCTTTAAGGTTCAATTTCGCGTCGTCGTCTTTCGGCCCTCCGTTGGCGAGATAATTGTTGGCAAATTAAAGTCATGCTCAAGGTAAGACGCCACCAATTTGGCCATCGCTGACTTACGCCGCCGATACTACACTTGCGTGCATTGTTCTTTAGGGAGGGGCTTCGAGTTTCGCTTGACTTTTTCGACGATGTGCTGATTCCCGAGCATGCACTACAAGATCCGTCGTTTTACGATGAATCCGAGCGGCTCTGGGTGTGGAAGTTCGACGGCAACGACATGTACATGGACCTACAGGAGCCCATCCGCTTTCGTGTCCACAGCGTGAAGTTCAACACGCCCCCAACTCCAATACAACTTCAAAACGCCACAGGTACCTTCACCTCTCCACACGGCGTCCAACACAATTCACGTATATAAATTAACAGCGCCCCCCTCGTGCTATCCTGCAGGGGACGACAAGCTCCTTGGCACTGCAGCAAAGCCCTTTTCGCCCATGGTTGTCATGGGCGACATCAACGGTGATGGGCTCGGCCTGACGACATGGTGGTCCGGCTGAAATCCCATCCCCTTAGGGGCCCAACCATTCTGCCATGAAAATTGAAGCGAGTCCACCAGACATGCGACAACACATTTTTCGTCCATATTGCAAAGCGCCGCATAACAAGATGTGAATGTATGGTGGCTGACAAACGCCGTTCGTCGCTCAGCCCCAAGCTGCTACACGCCCGCAGTAGCAAATAGTCCGCAAGTGCGAGTGGAGCAGAATTTATTCCTGCAGGAAGTTGGTTCCATCCATCCTGAAGCCCCTTGGGGAAGCCAGGATATAAACACCTCAGCTGGCGGCCATGCACATAATTGGTTGCTTACTCCAGATGTAACGCTGTTCCAACAAGCGCACCGATTTCCTGCTCAAGTTGTCTGACCAGATCTCTCCCGTCGCGGTTGTAGTTCCAGCGCCCGTTCACGTAGTCGAAGCGAAACGGGCCACTGCGGACGAACAAAGGGTGGGGCCCAGAAAGGGAGTGGGGCCACATGTGATGCCACATCGTGTAACAGCGCTATCACCACTCTTGCAAGAAAAAAGTTCTTCCCAACCCCGTTATGTGGAGCAGTAATTGACTGAATGCGAGTATGCTACTTGGAATTATCCTGTCACTTGCATCCTGTCGCGTCACGTGAAGGTAGCTTTGTGGATTCACAGCCATGCGTGCGCAACACATGCCACAAGTTTGCTTGTTTGATTAGGTAAGAAAATAGTGGAAACAACTGCAACAACAGTTCCCATCTAACCTCACGGGTGATGACAACCAAATTTGGCGGTTGGGAGTTTGCTTGTTGATGACAAACGTTCCGTACTTGCCCAGCTTGACCGTCAGCACGCCTTGCTGCAGCCGCACCGGTTATATTGGAGAAAGCGGCAGCAACAGGCCCCAGGTTGCTTCAGATGGTCTCCAGCTAAAGCATACTACGGTCCTCTCCTACAAAAGCGGCCTACCGAGTACTCTACGTCGCCGCCCTCAACATCCTTATCTTCTACATAGGCCTGCAGTGAGAAGCGAAAAGGGTGGAATTCTACGGAAAGCGTTCGCAAGTTTTGCAGGATTTGACACCTTTGGGGGCGTTGGATAATACACACCTCCAACTTCTCTACCAACGCATCCAGGGTTTCATTCGAAACCTTGTGGTATTCATCTTCACTCATGGTTGAGGTCCTGCATGAAGAATGTCAAACGCATTTAGGCTTGGTGAAGGAGGCATTGTTTGAAGGGGGAGCCCGATGCATCAAGCTGCGCCAGGCTATGGCTATGTTTGCGCAACCGCGGCAACTCCACCTACACGATCCGCAACTCTTCGCTGAACCCACGCAATGCACCCTGCCCCTGGCAGCCAGCGATTGCCTGCATCAGCGTAAATTGGATATGGGACGTCACGGTTGAACGCTCCAAGCCGGCGCGGGGATGCGGCACGTACCGCTGCGTCAATTCCTCGCGTTTCGCGGCCCATGCAGTTAAAGTTACTTATGCTTATTGCTTGAAGGAACGCTGGTAACATTCGGCACACCGTTCGTGCCCGGCTGTGAAGGGCGCAGCACAGGACCGAGGCCATTTATTCGCCTCTGGGTACAGCGCCGATACGAGGACTTAGATCTGTAAGATACAGTGAATGTTTAGGAAAGCTCCTACCGAGTTATCGCTAGATTTCTTGCTACTTAATGCCTCACACAGATGAATAAGCAATGCCGTAAAAAATGAGAGCCGGAAAGATAAGTTTGGGCATACGCTGGCTGATTGGAATGACATACAATTGTCATGAGTTCCTGAACTTCTGGAGAAAAATAGTTGTCGTACGGGGTAGGTGGTTGTGCACATCGGGTCGCTCGGACACTAGCGAATAGAGCAGCTTGCAACTCATGATGGAGACTAGATGAGGTTTTCCTCAATATACTCATTTTGTATTATGTTCCCATTGATGTTTACACATCCTCCGTCGACATGAGAGGAACGGCGTGTTCCGTACGGTATCCCAGTATCCCAGGTGCAACCGCTGAAGTGAATCCCCATGGGGCCCCACGCCCCTGCATGTGCTTTAAATCCTGCAGCTTCCGTGTTGAGGTCTCCCGCGACTTGTCCTCGAACTATAGTGCAAAGCTGAGGACTGCCGAGGATACAAAAGGTCAGGGAGAGCGCGCTGCGCAGGTCGCGCTTTCCACGTTGTCAAGCGCACCGCGCGGCAACGGCGGGAGACTCAGGACAAGAGTTCACATGCCACAGGTTGGACAAGCGGTTTTCTCCTAGCTCGGATAGCAAACATTTCAGGATACCTAATCCAAGTGTCTTACAGGACAAGATTCTGGATGTTGGGGTATATGAATGGCCATCCACACTCCCTATCCCTCGCCGATTGCGTCGTTGCACGTGACACGCGCAACTAAATGCGAAACACTACGCCACAGCCCTTTGACGCTATTGTAGAGAATTTTGTCTTCTAGTCTCAAATACCCCTTTGGTCCGCTAAGGATTGACATCGTAATGAAGTGTTATTCTGGCGGTACGGCATCACATAACGTTAACGAGAGAGGATAGACAATGTGCTCCCCATGTGCTGCCAATCAAAGACCGCAGTTAAACTTAAATACATTTTGCTCATAGGCGTTCCCAAAAAAGCAATAACTTGTTATGTTTCACGACGCTTATACGGCAGTCGTTCCTAGGTGAGCTCGGGTCAAAGCCGACGGTCCGCTTGCTTACTGCCAAGCGCATTCAATGACATACAGTTAGATAGAGGTAAAACCTGTTCATAGCTGAGGCTGTGAAGGCGTCGACCTACCACGCAGTCTTTGAGCACGGTCGATGCGATACCGCCTGGCCTTTTCATGTTTGTGCATATAAACTTAAAAAGTTCTATTTATTGCTAGATGCATTATCTAATGAAGCTTGGCGACTTCGAGTCACAACTCTTTTGGGGGACTTAGAGCCAACTTCTCCAGCTCAACAACCGGGTCAATTGTTTGTCTTTAATAAGACGATTACCATCTTGGTGGCTCTGTTCTCTGAGATTGGAGCTTGAGCGTAGCGGCCCGGCGCATTGCGGAGCTCTGGGGCGCATCCCACACCGCCTGGGGAGGCTGGTGGAGTGGTGTACATGAGATGGTACGTAACAAAAATTTTCTCGTTGCTACCTTTCCATGTGCTGTTTTGGGTTCCTGCTGACCATTTTGGTGACCTTTCACTCTCCACTTCCCGTGGCCAATACCGTTACAACATGTAAAGAACAAGTAAGTGTGGTGGCATTTGGGTTTCATGTCGCGCAATATTCCGATCAGGTTTGGGTCTCTGGGCGTTCGATGCTCCATTTTGTCTTCGCAGATACGAAATCATCTCCATTGTCGGGGAAGGGGCATACGGAGTAGTTCTCAAATGTAGAAACAAGGAGACAGGAGAAATCGTCGCCGTTAAGAAATTCAAGGAGAGCGACGGTGAGGCCGCGGATGCTTATACCCCGCGCTCCATGCTCCCTTCTCAGCTAACTTTCACTCACCCGCCACGCAGAGGATGAGATCGTGCGCAAGACTACTTTACGGGAGGTCAAAATGCTCCGCGCATTGCGCCAGGAGAACATCGTTAACCTGAAAGAGGCATTCCGACGGAAGCAGAAACTTGTGAGCCTGTCCCTTGTGCGCTGCTGGGTGTTTGCGCTCCCCGACCCTCACCTTGACTCACCTGTCACCCGCTGCAAAACCCCATTGCAGTATCTGGTCTTCGAATACGTGGAACACAACCTCCTGGAGATACTTGAGGAGCACCCGGGGGGCTTGGAGCCCGAGCAGGTGGTGCCGGTGGTTGGGGCTAAGACGAACAACTGACGATTGAAGCAGATACCAGAGATAGACGGATACTCCAGGATTAGCTCCAGGTTTATACAGCAGTCCTTGGGGGGCACCATTCAACATGCCTAAAGGGAACGCTGCCCATGTTATTACATGACACCGTTATTGGCACGTCAGGGGAAACTGTGTCTGTGTTAAACTTGGTCACAGGTGCGGAATTACGTCTACCAACTCGTAAAAGCAGTAGGCTGGTGCCACCAGCACAACATTGTACATCGGGACATCAAGCCCGAGAATTTGTTGATCAGCCCGAGTAAGTCACGTGGGGCACGTGGGGGTCTGGCACGCTTCCACAAGCGTGACGTGTGGATGACTAGGGAGGGGCTGTCTTGACCGGCGCTAGGAGGGGGAGGGAAAATCCAACACTGAATGAACCATGTTGTTGCAGGACTCCCGGGTGGGGATGGAAACATTCCAGAGGGTGCAGAGGTGGTGCGTGTGGGGGGGTTCCGTCGCGGCTTGGAAATCCTAAGGAACGGCCGGCGAGGCTTCAATCCGGGTGCATGCAATCCGGAGTTTTTCCCGCACAATCCGCTTAAACAGAACAGGTGCAAAGTCCTAGGGTTCTGGTGCAGCTACTGCGCCAGCCCGCAAGCCCCACACCCTCATGTCGTGCTGTTCCATCGAGCGAGTAGTCCGCCTTCCCGCGAGTACAGTCTGTACACGGCAGAACCCTACTATTGCCTACTACTCTCCACATGCCGCCGCCGCCGCCGCCGGGGCCTCCCCTGCATTCCCGTCGTGCTCGCTCTCTCTCTCTCGCCCAGCAGGCACCCCGGGCGGCGTTGGGAAGCTCAAGCTGTGCGATTTTGGCTTTGCCCGCCAGCTGCCCCCTCCGGATGTGTCCATTACCGACTACGTTTCCACTCGGTGGTATCGGGCCCCCGAGCTGCTGCTGGGTTCCACGCACTACGGCAAGGAGGTGGACTTGTGGGCGATAGGGTGAGAACTGAGCAGCAGCCTGGGGAGGGGGAGGGGCGGTAACCCTGTGTGCCTAGGGACCCAACACCCAAATCAGAACCTGGTGTTTCACAGGGAAGCATCCCTCGACCTGTGGTGGGTGGATGTCCGCGTGCGAAGATCGTCGATTGTCGAACAGTCGCTGACCGCGGTATCTATGGCACGCGTGTGCGCGCGCGTGTCTGTGTCTGTGTGTGTCTGTGTGTCTGTGTGTGTGTGTGTGCGTGGGGGGTTGACACCAATGTACGTGTGTGTGTCTGTGTGTGCGTGTGTGTGCGTGTCTGTGTGTGTGTGGATGTGTGTGTGGATGTGTGTGTGGATGTGTGAAGCCCGGGCTGGCCTGGGATCCGGCATGAGCACCGCGGCGGCTCTAGGAGGTGGATGGAGGTTCATCACAAATACAGGCTCTGTCCTTTCGCTCCCGGGCGGGATCCACAGCGTAAAAAATGTCTGACCTGGGAGGGGTCAGAGGGTCTCCGGGGTGTGCCCCCCTGGCAGGTTGCGTGACCGCCACATGCAGCTGCGGTGGACCCCTCTCCAGGCAGCCCTCCCATGCAGATTACGGCTCTGAATGTCCGTTTGTATCTGTATGTCTGTTTGTACCCAACCTTCTCCCGTTCCCCACCCACACTGCGCTTACATCTCCCGAGCTGCCAGTCTCTGCTACTGCTACCACTGCTGCTGCTACTGCTGTTGCTGTTGCTATTGCTGCTGTTGCCCGTCCTCAGATGTATCATGGCGGAGCTGCTTGACGGGCAGCCGCTATTCCCAGGGGAAAGCGACATCGACCAGCTGTACATCCTGCAGCGACTATTGGGTGGGTGGGTGGGTGGAAGGTCGCTGCGTGATCTTGTGCCCTGTTTCGGCGTACGGCTTAACAGCGAGCCACAGCTGTATGTATGTATGGCATTGTGTGCGCGAAATAAGGTAAGTTTTTCCCTTTTTGACCTCCGCTCCCTACCTTCCCTGCCACCCTGCCGCCCCTTCCAGGGCCCTTGACGCGCGAGCAGCACGAGCTGTTCCTCCGAAACCCGCGTTTCAACGGCCTCAAGTTCCCGGACATGCGCAATCCGGAAACGTTGGAACGCAAATATGCGGGAAGGCTGCCCCACGATGCGCTCTCGTTTATAAAGTAAGCTTGTGACGAGGAGTGGCGGCGCGGTGGCTGCTGCTGCGGGGGCTGGAGATCTAGGCTTCTAGGCTGAAGACAATAAGGGGCATGAGCAGAGGCGGCGATCCCCTTCCTCTCCTTCTCCAAAGGAGGAGAACATGTGGGGAAGAGGGGGGGTTGTTACAAGAAAGGGCCAAAATCGGGGTTGGGAAGGGTAGGGGGCGAGATAGTAAGGTTCTGCTCTTCCCTCGCCTGATCTTTTTACCGTCAGGAGCCGTCCGTCCGCGTCGCGAGTCGGGAAGGCAGCATTCAGATTCCCCCACGGCGTTGCGCGGGGCGACGATTTCCCTCTGCTGGTATGCCAAAACTTGAACCCGTTACATCCTTACAAAGGCTTCTCCCCAAATAGTAAATTCCAGGCAGCTAATTCCAAATACCAAAAGCCCAACTAAACCCAAGCTATACCCTGTCCTTGCACCACGCCATCAGGGGGCTTATGGCGGTAGACCCGGCTCAGCGCCTCACGTGCAGCCAAGCCCTGGCGCACCCCTACCTCGCGGCGCTGGAGGAGAAGCAGCTGGGGGCCGCGGCTGCGGCGGCCGCAGCCGGTGCCGGCCGGGTGACGTCGGGCGGCGCGGCGGAGACATCTTCTGGGCGGGGCCCCGGGCGTAAGGCCTCTTTGCAGATGGGGGGCAGCAGCGGGGGCGCTCCCGGAGGGGATCCCATGGATGAGGATATGCCCTCGCCGCCAGCCACCAGGTGCGATGGATAGCGGGTAGGGGGTAGGGGGTAGGGGGAGTTACATGCAGGAAAGTCAAATGGACGACACTTTTCCTTGCAAGCCGCGATCGTGGGGAAGGAGGCGTCACGGGGGTTGTAATCATTGCGCCTTTATGCGTTACCGAATCTGCGCCCGCTTCCGTGTTCCCGTGCTGCCTGTTCCCACACTCCAGCAGGCCCGAGAACATGGACCATGACATGTCCGACAATGAGAGCACCGCCAGCACAATTGCGGTCGCGCGCCGCAAAGCTGCCGCCGCAGCGGCTGCCAAGGGCGGCAGCGGCGGTAATGACGGCCGCGGCAATGCATCCTTCCGCGGCAGCGGCCGCCGCGATATTAACGAAATGCACGCCGCCGCGTCGGCGACGCTGGGTGTCATGGGCGGCGGCGGCCCCGGCGGCGGCGGCGGCGCGGAAATGTACAGCGGGCGGCTGGACAGCGCGGGGTCGCGTGCCGGTACGCCGCAAGGTGGTGGCGGCGCCGGTGGCGGTCCCGGGAGCACCGCCGGCGGCAAGTACGCGGGGCCCGGGACGCACCCACAGCCACGGCAGGGGCACCCACTCGGAGTGGCCGCGGAGCGTTTCAGTGCTTCTTCTCGCAGCACGCAGCAGGGCGGCTTGTCTAAGCAGAGTCCCGGGCGGCATAATAACAGTCCACCTCATTCCCACCTTGACAGCAGCTCGACGTACGGCGGCAGCACGACGGGGCGAACGTCAATCAGCACGAACCAGCCGGTGCTGTACCAGACCAACGCCGCGGCAGGCGCGTCGAAGCTGAGTCGCGCGCCCAGTCGCGGCGATCCTTGGCCCGGCGGCCCCGCCACCGGGCAGCCCAGCCGCGGCAATATACCCCCCTTGGCTCCGGGGGGGGGCCCACGCGTTAGTGGGCACTGGGGTGATGACGATGTCCTATCTGTGAGCAACATGCACCTACGTACGAGCGCCGATGACGTGGCCAGTTCCGGTTACGGGGGTTATGGCAGCGGGGGACGTGCTGCACCGCGGCCGGCGCCTGCGGGCGATTCTAACCCCGAGCGGCCGTACTCCCGCGGCGTGCTCAGCAGTGGCCCAGCCAGTGGCGCCTACGTGGGCAGCCAGATGTGGCCGCAGCTAAGCATGCAGCAGCAGCGTAATCGAGGTAACTACTGATTATTAAATTCCTTTAGGACGTGGCGCCACATGGCATCACATCCATTAGCACCATGGACACACTAGGGGCACCGCCATCACCGTTACCACGATTGCTCAGACGTTGGGGTACGATGCCGGTTGTAGTACTTGCGTTTTTGAACCGCTCATGGACACAGCGACACGGGTCACAAATTAAGAGGTGGTGTGTGTGATGGCGAGAATGTGTAGCGGCGGCGAGGCGGGTGGTGGAAGAAAACTAACGGGTTGATGGTTAGGGTCCGGTGGGTCTCCAGCGGCGGTGGGTGCGGGGCCATGGCGCGTGTCCTCAAAGCCGCCTGCTGAGTCCCCAGCCCGGAGTTCAGGGATGGTGATGGTAGTGTTGCTGGTGGTGGCGTGTTGCGTAAGGGAGGCAGCGGCGGCACAGTTGAACGGGGGGAGAATGGGCTGAGGTCGAGGCTGAGGCCTCAGGCCGTGGCGTGTTGTGGCGTGGCGGAGCTGGTGTTGTGGCCACAGCTGGGGCCCTTCTGAGCTGAGCGGCGATCTAGCGGCAAAGTAAGAGATGCTGCCAACTGTGTAGAATTGTGGAGGCTGGGTGGTGGAGGTGGTGGTGGAGGTGGAGGCTGGAGCTATCCGTGGTGCGGCCTTTGAGCCGTGGGTGGTGCTGAGTCTGAGGAAGATCCTCTCTGTTGAAAACAGCCTTGGTACCGCGACAGGGCACCACCCGCGTTGCGAGCGCTGTGAGGTCTGTGTGGAGGAGGGTCTACCCCCCTCTGGGGAGTGAAGCGGAGAGTTGCGACAGAAGCCCCTTCCCCTCCCAAGCGCAGCCCACACGGGCCATGATGTCGAGAGACGTTGTCAACACAGACCAAAGACCCTCTCGAACCGTGCAGATGTAAATTCCAAAGGGGTGGGTGGGGCTTCTGGGGGATCGCCGACGGGGCCGACCGCCGTCAATGTGCGCTCGTGCTGATGTGTGATGCAGCGCGCGATGAGGCTGTGAGGTGTGCGGAGGTGCGAAGGTTGAGGTTGTTGTCACGCTTTCCGTGGGGCCCCCCCTGCGGGTCTGTCTGCACTTGCTGCACTGAATGCGCCTGGATGGGGACGGGGGGAGAGGGCAGGCGGTGTGTGTGCATGGGCCATCGTGGCATCCTGGCGTGGTGCGACCTCTGCGTGCTTCGTATTGCGGGGACTTCACGGAGCCGACGAACGGCGTGTGGATGGGCGAGCATGGAGCGGCATAAGAAGGCGGCCAACAAAGAGATGTGCGCGCACCGCACGTTGGCTACATACATACATGCGTACAAATGGACAACCACACATGCGTACATACTTACATACATACGCACCGGGTGTTTGCCTGTGGACTGGGCCTTGGGAGGTGGACTGGATTGACTCGATGACTGCAGGCGGGGGTGATGTTGGGTCTAACTTAGGGTTTCAGGTCACAGCTTCCTGTACAGGACAGGGGACATGGGGCGCAATGCTCCTCTGGCGCAGACGATGAGGGGGCCCGCATTGCGCCCTGCACCGCGACATCCAGCCGAGCCGTCCGGCGGCTGGCCTCTTGCTTCAGGGAGGGGTAGAAGGGGAGAGGGTGAAAGGGGGGAAAGCCAAAGATATTTCGTGCGGCCCTTTCTACCAGCGTCAACGCCTAGTCGGCTGTCTTGACTCTTGACTGTGTGTGCGAGCGAGAGAGAAAGAGAGACACAGTGATTCGGGTTACCGGCACGCACCCGGCCTTCCCTCCTTCCCTCCCTCCTCCCTCCGCCAGCGCGAACGTGTGGTGACGTTGCTTGGGTGGCATCGCCGTTGCCATCACCGCCAACACCCACTACGCACACGACCCCTGCAACCCTGATCCACTCCCGTCACTCGACCCAATTCTCCAACTTCTGCGTTTGAAACGAGCAGATGTTCTTCAACCCAATTCCTCGTGGCTCCCTCGCGCCGCGCACAGAGACGGCTGCCCTGTGCTGTAATTTGATTCTTAGGGGTCGATTGTCTGTCTGCAGGATATCAGAAGAATGGTTACACTACGCAAATGTCAAATTGCTCACCAAGCTCACGCGACAATGCCTCTCCTCGTATGCCCACTCTCTACCTCCCGCGTGATATGCCGTGCCATGTTGGAAACATTAAGTGTGCATGTTCCCGCATCTCCTTGCCGCCTTGCGTTCCCCCCGCCCCATACTCCGCGGGTACTGCTCCTCCTCCCCCTACTACGCGGCCACCACCGAATCAGCGGCCCCGAGGATGATGGTTGGACGCTTGGATTGCCGGATGGACTGAGAACGGGCGTGTGTGTATGTATTATGTTTGTATGTACGCGTGTGTGTGCAGTGTGCTTATTTGCTCTCCAAGGGAGACGAATGCGATGCCGTCATTTCGCGCACCATATCGTTTTTGCGTCTGCATCTTGCACCGCCAGGCGGGACGACTTTGGCTTCCCTCCTCCCTCCTCCTCCCCATCCCCTTCCTCGTCCTCCTCCTCCTCCCCTTCTTCTGATTCCAGAAGAAGGAAATCAAAACAGGACAGGACAATGATTTGTTATGTTTGCGGAGTGCTTGGGTTGTGGCAGGTGAGGCTTTCCGGGGCAACTAGAGGGCTTTTCTGCCTCTTGAGTTCCCCTCCAGCTCTCTCCCCCAAAAAAGGGGCCGGCGGCTTGGGGCCGTGTGTAATCCCGTGTCCCTTGTGGGTTTCATCTTCGCATCTGCCTGGAGTGGAGTGGGTGCCGCTCCTTTAGACCTGCGTGCGTATCTGTAGCCGGATAGAAGGAGTGGGTGCTTGTGTGTGTGTGTGTCAGTGTGTGTGGATGAGACCGTGTGGGCAGGGCAGAAGGCAACAGCAGCAGCAACAGCAGCAATAACGAAATAGCAGGCGAGGAAATGGGAGAGGCTAAGGAACCCCGAAAGGGGAAGGATGTGTGGGCGGTGGGATGTGGATGCCCGAGTCCGAGATGGCGCCAGGGGTAGATGCGTCTGTTAGGGCCGTCGACGGTAACTTCTCATTTAGTCGCTCAGTATGTAAATATGTATGTAATTGTGCATGCATGCATGCATGGATGTGATAAATCTATGTATGTATCTAACAAAGCAGCTCTGCTGGACTGTTGCACTCTCCTATCGTGCTGTGTGCGTTTATGTCTGCGTGTACGTGTTTGTGAGATGACCATGAGGTACGGGTGGGCGGGGTTGGGCGCGCGCGGGTGCACGCGGTGCTGTTTCTGAATGCTCTGGCTCGTCCACACATGTAATTGCGCTCGCGCACTTGCGAGTGCGCGTGGAAAAAGCCGCGGAGGGCAGAAGGACGGGGGGGGGAAAGGGTGAGGGTCGTGGATCTTTCGTACGACGCGGTGACGGCACAGGCCATGCACATGCACTGGGCGAGGCCTCGCCTTACCGGCATCTCCGTTTCTTTACCGCATCCTATGCCTTCTTGACATGCTTGAATATGAACACATGCTTGGCGCGCGAGCACCGTAGGGTCCCGAGCAGGTCCGTCCTCCCCCTTACCCCCTTTCCCTAGCGTGAGCTTGAGCGTGGGGAAGAGTATTGATTGGCCAGCGAGAGGGCAAGGCAGCTGACTGGCAAGGTGAAGGACGGAGACAAAGCTGCTCGTGGGTTTTCTGTTTATTTTGCGATCCGTTGTGCGGTCATCCTCTGGGAGGTCGGTGCGGTTGGTGGTATGAGGGCAGGAGGAAGGGTGGGGATATGTACTGATCTGACCGCGTGCGTTCCACCTGACGATGGAGGGGTTGCTCTAGGGTGCAGTTTGCATCAGTCATTGGACCCAACCTATCTCGATTAAGAACGAACTTGTTGCTTTAGTGAAACACTCAAACGGGATACACGGTGCAGCGTGCACGATGCGACTCGCTTTTCTCAGGGAGGGCGACGGGAGGGCGCAGCCGCACCCTCGCGCACCTACGCCTCCCCTCGCGACTTCAACAGGGAGGAACAGCGGTCAGTAGAGAGCTACTAATACTAATACTAATACGCCGGCGAGGTTGATCCTCAATAAGGAAGGCCGTAGTGTGGTGTTGAGGGGTGTTTGAGGGCCCGGGCGGCGCCCGGGAGGGGTCTTTCTTCCAGGTGCAGCTGCGCAACCGGATGTTTGCGGCAGTTTTCCCCTTATAGGTTAGGTGAGGTTCAGCAGTACCGCCGTACAGCCCCGCCAGACCGGTCGCCATGCACTGGCTCTGGTCGCTCGGTTTGTAGTGCCTGCGAAGCGCAGAGGGGGGGGAATGAAGGGTTGGACGGCGGGGAGGTTTCCTAATCCTCCGGAAGAGGACGAGGAAGGCGGAAGGCGGGTTTTTTCCAAATCCCAGCCGGTTGATTCTTTCGCCCCTCCACCGCGCAGTGAAGTCGTGTCTCGTTCCTGGCGTGTTCTGCTGCTGCTGCTGCTGCTGCGACCCGTGCGAGTTCTTGCGAGTTCGTGTGTTTCAGTCCTGGGCCCTGCTGCCGCTGTGGCCGTGGCCTTTTTGGCTTGAAGGAGGGGAACGTACCCAGGTCGGCACATACCCTTTGTGTGTGTGTGTGTGTGTGTGTGCGGCTCCGGCGCTCTGCGGAGCTTCCTGTGATGGCTGCCCCGTTTTTAGGACAGTAAAGATGCCCAAACGGTTGTTAGTTTTTCCCCGTATTAGTACGGCTGGTGTACGAACGTGAACGGTGAGTTGGACGAGGTCGTGGCATTGCGCTCCCGCCGTCCTCTTCCTCGTTGAGCTTGGTTATGTTTCAACTATGTATGTCAGGCCAGTTAGCAAGGAAAAACATAAAGCATAAAGCTCCAAAGTGCCCCAAAGGGATTTAAAGAAGTATGGAAAGCTTAGGAAGGGATTGCACGCGCTGCAGCGTCGTGCCATGATGAGTGAGAGAAATGCCTTTGCCAGGGGCCTACGTATTCCCTGGGTGTTTTCCCTGCGTGTGCTTCTGGATACGCTCCCCTGCCTGACGATTTTGACTTGGTGGTGGCTTCGTATTCCTTTGTTTAATATGTGAACGTACGTATGTGCATGTGCAAGTGTGTGTAAGGATGTGTTGCAGTCTGCATAAAGGGATGGTGGCGGCCGAGCACGTGTCAGATGTTGTTCGGACTTTTGCACGCACCCAGTAAGTTTTTTCATGGCGGAGTGCTGTTCCACGTGGGCCAAGGTTGCAATGCAGCTATACTTCCAGTACCAGTGTACCAGTACCTGTAGCAGGGTACCGAATGCGGGGGTGTCCGTCAACCAGTACTAGTGTACCAGTGTAGCAGTACCAGCAACAATATCAGCACCAGTACCAGCACCAGTGTCACCGCCACCAGCCGACGAGGACCACCCGCACCGACATCTGATGAGGGCCTCACCGCGTGTCGACCGTCGTTAGTTGACCCTTGGGGTGGGGTAGAGAGAGAGAGGGGGGGGGGAAGACTGGACAGGGACAGGCAGCCGCTTCGGCCCTTTCCCCCACAACACCTATGTGATTAAATCGTACTCGTCCATAGCACCTGAGCTTGTCAGGATGCCTGCTATATCGCCTGTGGTGAGCGCTGGTGGTGGTGGCTGGGGCCCCCTACCTAGGTCTTTCAGCTCCCCTCTGATTCCCGGGGCTCGCTCCTGCATTAGGGCGCTGAGATGTACCACACACCCACATACGGGCGCTACAACGTATCAAAGACCGGGGACAGGGCCAGGATTAGGGAGGGCTGGCAACTCGATGGCAGCTATCATAAAACTTACGGTAAGGTAAGGGATTGCTGAACCTGGTAAGAAGGCTGTGGGACCCGAGAAGTTGTATAAAGACGGCAATTATAACCCATAGCGACATGTGAGCCCCAGGAGCAGCAATACTAGGAGTGGCTGCAAGTGTGCGTCGATAGATTTTGGGAGGTGGCTGCCAGCATGAATATCTTTGAAACCTTCATGGGATCCCTCCAACACAAAAGTGTGCGCATCATTGGAAGTGATAAGTTGTGGAGGAGGAAGAGGAATGTGCCCCCCGTTGAAATCCGTCTTTCTTCACACATACATATAAAAAAACAGTTCCTGTGGGCCCGCTCTGCAGCAAACAGTTAATGATGTCGGTTGACAGTTATGGCATAGTTGGTGCCACGTGGGCTGTAGCGAACGAATCCTCGCAAGTCATTTTCAACGACCTGTCTGTCGGCTGGTTGGTCCATCACTTCAAAAGCCTCTCTCCTCACATCAAATGACTTGACGGGCTCTCAAGTACGACAACCATCCGCCAATTTCCGTACACCTCCGCCCATTTCAGCCAACATATAACCGGGGTTGCTGCTCTGGTTAAACACACAGCAATCCAAGCCTACACAGGGTTGTCAAACATCTTCAAAGCAACCAACCAACCAACCAACCGACCAACCCCATCTCTTAAAGCGCCTGCACGATAAACATCGTTTCGGCAGCTTCTCCTGTCACGCAACATACAACATCAACCGAGATTACCTACGAAATGGACCGCACTGCCTTTACCCGCCTCCACTCGCGCACCGCCCAGAGCGGCAGCAGGACCCCCGCCGTCCTCGTCCTAATGGCTCAGATGGCATGTGTGCTGGTGCTGTCGCCCGCCCCTGCAAGGGCTGAGAACGGCCCAATGTCGGGCGCTCTTGGATCCCTCGGGCTGGGAGGCATGGGCGGCGGCGGCATGGGCGGTGGCGAAATGGCAAGCCGCTTGGCAAGCGGCATGGGTGGCGGCGGCATGGGCAGCGGCATGGCAAGCCGCATGGCTAGCGGCTTGGGCAGCGGCGGCATGGGCGGTGGCGAAGTGGCAAGCCGCTTGGCAAGCGGCATGGGTGGCGGCGGCATGGGCAGCGGCATGGCAAGCCGCATGGCTAGCGGCTTGGGCGGCGGCAGCATGGCCGGTGGCGAGATGGCGAGCCGCTTGGCCAACACCATGGGCAGTGGCGCCGCGGCCATGAGGACCACTGCTGCTCGTCTGGCCGGTAGCGGTGGTCTCGGCGGCCGTCGTCTGTTGGCTGCGGGCGGAAACGATGTTTAGATCCTGGCCATGTACGGCAAGTACGGCACCAGGTGGGTGTTTGTCGGCAGCGACTCACGAAAGGGGTCCAGTTTGTCCATCGGTCGTCCTTTCCGCCTTTCCGCGGCCCCGAAGTGGGATAGGATGGGGAACGTGAGGTGGGACATCTCTTCCTAGGTTTTCAGGCCAGGCCCCAATGTCAATGCTCATCTGGTAAGCGTGACGACGCCGCGCTGAGCCAAACCTTGAAGTCCGTGTGTGCAGCACTATTTATATAACACACAACTGGTGCAGTGTGAACCATATTGGCGCGCTGAGCGTGCTGCGATCCGCCCCCTTCGCCGCCCCGATTCGCCCCCTTTCACCTCCCTCGCCACCACCACGAACAACAACACCCGAGGTTGAAAGAAGGGGCTAAAAAGACCCCACAGGCCTGCGCTGACATATCCCACGTGCAACTACAGGTATCGCAATGAGCGCCGCAATGGAAAAACACCATCCTGCTGCGACCTGCCCTGTCCTTTTTTACCCCCTATCACCCCGTCCCCTATGCTGATGGCAGGCTTCCGATGCAGACAAGCCGCGACAGACCAATGCAACACCCGCCAGCGGGTGGTGGGCCGGAGGAGGGCGGTACAATGCTGGGCGGTTGCTGGGCGGTTGCTGGGTGGTTACTGGCAGTAGCGGGTTGAAGCTGTGATGTAAACATGGCTGACGGTACCTGGGCGGCAACGTAATGGATGGCTTTAATAATAATGATGCAAATAATGCAAATAATGTTAAGCCAAGATTGCGCCACTGTTTTTCGTCGCTGTCGACGTTGCCTGCGTTGCCGCTGTCCGCCGCCGCCACCGCCGCCGGTGCAGCTGCTGTCGACGTTGGTGGGTGCGTCATATGTTGCTGCGGGGGACAGGAATGTGGTGGCTGTTAGGCTTCTTAATAATTGGATCTAGTTGCCCCGACATCGAGTCGTACATTTCCAGGCGGCTCCGAGTGTCGAAGCCCCTCATGCGCCTTGAAAGAACCCGAGGGAAGGGATCAGGGCCCGGGAGCTTCTTCAGGACTCAATTTTAAATAAATTGTAACTGTACGGCTGGTTATCCCACCGGCAGGTAGTCACTACCACACGAATAGGACAACACCAAGGCGCCCGCTTGTCCTTAGCTCCTTAATACTTGTGATGACCTTCGAACAGTGCCCTGACAACACGCCGCAGCCGCCGCCGCCATCGGTCCCTCCGCCGCCGCTGTCGCCGTCTGTCGCTCACCACCCCGCCTCCGCCTCCAACACACCCAGCCTGCCCACCACGAAACCGTGTCTGCCAGTCCCCCGGCGGGATGTTGAGGTATAAATAACCATGAGGTAACCAAGTGGCCGCATAAAAAGGAAGCAATGCCGTACACAAGGCGGCTGGCATCGCGCTCTGCGCTTCGTGCATGCATAGAACCCAAAAACGTGAACAGGATCAGGGCACCCCTACACTGACTAGCGCAGCAGCAGACCTCGTGAATGAGGGTTCTACCTTCTTCTTCTTCCACAAGGCTTAGGACCGAAGAGCTGCGTACATCAAAGATTCCCAGGCGCCTGTTGCCATCGTCTCACTGTCCAACAGAACTCCCCTTCACGAGGCAAATCACCAAAACCGCGAGCTGTCCAGGACGCAAGGATGTGCACCATCATAACTCATGTGGGATTCAACCCAAGAACGCCACCACGAGGCAGGTAGGGAGCATGCGCGAACTCTAATCATTTTTCCGTGCCGATAACAATTTACTCCTTCCTCGCCCTGCACCACGTTTTTCCGACTCCTCACGCTTCGCCGCGTACTTGGCCATTCCCTCCCTTGCCCTGCACCAAGCGCTGCGTTTAACCGCCTCTTTTCCATGACCCGGGGGCCCGGGGACCCACCAACTCCAGCCCACCGGGAGCAACCAGCTACCAGATGGCTCAGTTCCAGCCCTATCCTCCGTGTCATCGCCACCTCGCGGCCTCTGCCTCCAGAGCCTTGTGCATGTCCTGAAAAAGCGCACCTCGCCAAGAGAGCTCGAGCGAGGCACGCAAGGGGTAAAGGCAAAGTGAGGGTTAGGCACATGTCGTACGCAGTACATACGCAACCTCACTGTCTCCGTTCGCTCCACAAAAACGCCCCGTTCCAGTCCCCATCCCGCCGAACAAGCATATGCAAAGACTCGTAACACACTAACGATGACGAACAATGATGCAAAATGCCATACAGGAAGCAGACCAGACGCCGTGCGCGCCTGAGCCCTCTCATCAGATGCCATATGAGTGCATGTGCGTAAGGGTATGCAGATGGATTGCATCTCAATGTGGCTGATGACAGGGCAAGGGCGGCAGCGCACTGTACAGTCACACAAGTTGAATAGACAACACATCACGAGACAAAGATGAACTGAGGCTGTGTTGTGCTTGGCTTCGCTGAGCTGTGCTGGGCAGGTTTTGGAGCTGATCTGGTGCTGAGTTGGCGCTGACCTGGTCCTTTGCTGTCTGGCTGCGGCTTCGGCTGGGTTGTTTGGGGTTTTGATGCAGTGATGCAGGGCACAGCACAAGGCGACGGCAATACGGACTTGGGGCGCAGCAGGTCCCTCCCTACAATAGGCAACGGGGAGAGGCAAAGCGCACGCAGGATCATAGGCGAGCAGTAGCATATTCACTGATGTCCCCGTCAATAAAATCCAAATTCCAGCTTCACCTCTTGAAGGACAGTGTAGCGTTTGATTGCAATCCTCCGGGATATTATCCGCGAGGGTCGCTTCGCGCAAACGGTTAATGCACCTTAAAACTATTGCATGGGGTTGGAATGAACCCCAGGGGTCGGGAGATTGAGACATATGCGTGACCGCACTTCGGTCTTACTACCTGCTCGTTCTTCGGCCCCGCGCTGGGTCGACCTTTGCGCCTACGATGGCATCGGGTAGGATAAAGTGGGGAATAACACATTGGAGGGGTTTTAACGTACGCGAGTGAGATGAGGTGCAAGCAGGGATATAGATCGATATAGATGGAACCAGTGGGGTTCTAGCACGTTTGGGCCTTTTGCCGGGGAGTTCAGCGTACTGCATGTTCGTACGGGGGACAAGGTGGACGAACAATTTAAAGCTTTCCTGTAAGAACAGACAATATTATTGTGTACTTGGGTGTAGGTATTTACAATTCCAATGCTTCAGCATCATTGTACCAGTATTACGGACGTCGGCTATCAAGATCAAACTGTGTGCCCTTGTATGCAGGGCCTTTTCACTCCGCCAGTCTTGGTCGCTCTTCAATAGATCTGGTAATTACCATGCATGCAGCAATGGAGGCGGTGGCGACGCAGGCGCGCCAAATCGCAGCAAGTCATGTAGGACCGCTCCTTCACGACCTAGAGCCATACACACAGCAGATATATAAAGGGCATCTCTATTTCCAAGAGCTCTTGTCCACTGAACACAACATAATTCCGCATATGGCCTGGGAGGAACAGCTGTCGAGCGCAACCGGGCTAAGTCTCTCTCAATTTCGTTTCACGCTTGCGCTATTTGCATCGGTGCTCTTGGTTGCTGGAATTCGGCTACTCAGAAATACGACGTGTAAGCAGCGAAGTACTGTTGATGCAACGTTACGCCCTTGAGCTTGATGTGCAGACGACTCCTCAGCTCACTCTACTGTGATATCTTTGTCCTTGTTTACACAGTGCGACACCTTTATGCTCTGGTAACGGGCGTAGCCATTATCTATTACCCGTTTGGCAGTGGCATCATACACGTTCTGCCGATGGCAGTCGCCGCCTATCTCGCATTACACCTTGCGCCGCGACGAGCCGGTGCCGTAGCGTGGTGCACGGTGTTTCCCTACCTCATCTACCTGTAAGTACATTAAATTGGGACACGGATGCTAGTCCGGCCTAACAACTGCTGTACGCACTGCGGGACTGCTGGTGGGGTCTACCAAGGGGCCCGGATGCCCGTGTCGTCATTTTTCGGCCACGATTGCTGGAGCATACGGAGGGAACTAAGCTGCCCCGCACCGCTCTGCCTCCTATTGGGTGCTCCTGACAGACACGTAGTGAATGCAAGCGGGGAGTCCTGGAAGACAGGCAACATGGACTTCACAGGTGGGAACTTGGCCGCTCTCAGCTACATGATGGGCGCCGGGTTCATGCCGTTCCGGTCTTGCTGTGTTTGTCTAAGGGGGCACAATACGCTACAGTACGACCAAAACGCCAAACAAGCGTGGCCCCTGTAGGTGGCGCCATGGTTGCTGTGCTCAAGCTGGTGTCCATCTGCGTCTGCCGACAGGACAGCTTCCGTAAGAACAAGGAGGTACGCTGCCGGGAGCTACCATGGAATCCGCTGGAATCCGACGCTGGCAGCTTATCTTTTGCCACACTGTCTCGGGCTTTCCACTGTTGTTCGGTGCATCCCCCTCAAATTGCTGTTGTACGGTTATGAGGTTAAGGGTGCCTGTGTCGCTTGTCCCTTGGCAAGCACGCCACGCCCTCCTTCGCGTTCCAACCTTCATGGAGGACCCACCCCCGGGGTTAACCCGCAAAGCTGGCGTCCTACTTGCACAAATAATGGTTACACCTTCGTTGTGAGTTTGTGTAAGCCAGAACTGAAAGAAGGAAGAAGTCACGACTCGTTTCGCACCTTCCCTTTTACTAGGACTTGAGCGCCTACCAGGCCGCCCATCAGCTGGTCTCCACTCCAACTCTCCTGGAGTTCCTGTCGTACCTCTTCGGCCTGGGGAATCTGCTGGCGGGGCCGTTCTTTGAATTCAGCGAATACAAGGAGTTTATTGAGCTCAAAGGGGTGAGTCCAAATTTAGCCTTGCGTCCCTGGCGCTCTCTGCCTCGTCACGCGTGTAGGGCATTACGGATCTGAATCCGTCTGCTAACAGTTGGCAGGGCCGCCCACAGGCGCGTAAAGGTTTCCAGCCTCATCCCGGCACATGCGAGCTTGTGCGCAAACCCGCACGGTCAGACGCGATGTATGCATGGGTTCCCGTGGTGCTACCATGGTGTTGGCGGTTTCCGCGCTGTACATTCTAAGAGACAACGGATAGCAGCGATGCTTGTGTCCTGTACGGGTCGTTGTGCGCTTTGCCTGGTGTTGTTTTGTTTTGTACTTGCAAAGAGGCTTGCTCCGGATAACGTTACCCGCACCCGAAGCTCACATACTTGGCGAGCGGGAGTAGTAGGAGCGCACAGCAGCTTGCTAGGCAACCCAGACCAAAACGGCACGGCCAGTTGCATTTTTTGCGTGGGCCTTTGCTAGCCCGTTCCACTGGGACATTGCTGTGCATGCGGAGGGTTGGACCTTCCTATCTAACGGCATTCCTGCTACGTTTTTCACTCCAGAGTTGCATATTTTCCATAGCTCAAACCTTTCGGAAGGGAAATATGGGTTACCGGTGCGGAAATCGAATGTTTGCTTTTGGAATGTTCTGGCTTGCTGCCAATCACACCAAAAGGCCTCATTTGCAGTGCTCCAAATAACGTTACCCGCACCCGCGATTCCGATATGCGGTGGGCGGGAGTAGTAGGAGCGCACAGCACCTGACAGGAACCCAGACCAAAACGGCACGACCAGACGCTTCGTGGGTCGTTGCTAGCCCGTTCCACTGGGACAGACGCGCACAGAGCCAGCCACCTCACCCTGTCCGTCCCTGGTCCTCGATGCAAACTTTGGCGTCGGCGCGTCAAGACCCAAGTCCGCGCATAAGGTCACGCATCTGCAGCGGCGTTAACTGTTGCTTGCTCCAAATTACGTTACTCGCGCCTAGAGATATTAATCCACTCAGGAGCCGGGAGTAGTAGGAGCGCACAGCAGCTTGCTTGGCAATCCAGACCAAAACGGCACGGCCAGTTGCATTTTTTGCGTGGGCCTTTGCTAGCCCGTTTCACTGGGACACAGCTGTGCACTAAGACACTCGCTTTCCGACTGTCGCCAGTGCACACGCCACGCAGTTTACTACTACATGCTCAACACATGAGCTTATGTGTACGTGGGCATTTGTGTCCCAGACTTGTTGCAATCCAGACTGTTGCACCGCTCCACACCATTCAGCTTCAGTCTAAACACGGTCGAAACGGTGCGTGCAACCTATCTGTGTGCTGTGCCCGCTGCCGTCCACTGCGCTGTGTTGTCCTGGGTCGCGCGCAGCCTTGGGCTCCTAACGCCGGCCGATCTGCGCCAAACTATTTGGGTCACGGGTTTTTGGCTCTGCTGGAGGGTCTCTGGCACATGGGCGTGTACCTGGGCCTCACGCTGAGCGGCTGGGACATGGATCACTACCACAGCGCCTGGTACTACGGCCAGCCGCTGATCATCAAGTGTGCCGCCATCTGCGTCATCGGCCTCGTATACCAGCTGCGCTACTACTTCAGCTGGAAGATTACGGAAGCGTCGTACGTGTTTGCGGGCCTGGACTTCATGGGCTATGACCCGGCGACCGGTGAAGCGCAGTGGTGAGTCTGGGCGGGATGAGATGGGCCCGGCTGAGGGGCGGACATTGCGGGTTGGCGCAGGCGTGCAAATATACGTGTGCACATACGTGTATTGGCGGAACGTGGGGGCTTTACTTGTTCCACTGTCAGGTTTATGGTCAGGTTCGCTGTAAGCAGGCAATCGGCCAACCCGAGTCTATGACATCTATGGCTTCATACCCCTGCGGCTTCATACCCCTGTGGCCAGAGCCCCAGCCTGAACCTAGTCTGGAACAACCGCCTTGGTGTGCTGATTGGCTCGCAGGGGGAGATGTCGCAACTGCAGCTTCTTGGGCGTGTGGCTGGCGGACAGCGCCCGCAACGTGCCCCTCAATTGGAACATTTGCACAGGGAACTTCCTGCGACGGTGCGCAGGGCCAAATATAATTTCTGTGGAGTTTCTCATTAGGACATGTTGGCTTGCTATGGACAACAGCTGCTTGCCTGAACGATGGTTAGAAGTCAACTATCCAGGGAGCAACAACGTTGCCGTGGGTGGAAACGCGTCTCCTTGTCTATCCTGGGTTCACTTCTATCCGGCTATTTCTGAATCTGGGTTCACCTTTGCGCGGAGACCCAGACCTGAAGACACCGTTGGCGAGCAACGACGGGGGACCATGCAAGTATTGTGCTTTCCTGGCCATCCTATCACACTCAGGCAAAGTGTCTCTGTCACCACAGGTACGTGTACGAGCGGGTGGCTCCCCGCAACAGGAAGCCCGGCTTCCAGTCGCTCCTCTTCACACAGCTCGTCAGCGCCATATGGCACGGGCTTTACCCGGGCTACCTCATGTTCTTCGTGGGTACGGCAGTCTGGATTTTCTTCTCGCAGGTACGTCTCGGCGACCGGCGCGGATTTTAAGCACATGACTGCATGAGGGCTTGTGGGTTTGGGGCGCAATTGCGTGAGAGTGTTGTGCACAGTAGGGCGGGGGCCCCACGCGTTTGTGCAGGTATCGTCGTTGCTCATTGCCGTGTTTTATCCTTCTTCGACTCTTGTTGTCACTCTGGGTTAACGGGTCATCCTGGTAATGCTATAATAAGAACTGGGAAACAGTCATGTCCGCGGCACTGATTTCTCGCAGATTGTCTACAAGACGGAGGCCTATTTGCCGGCCGTTGTTCGCAAACATCTTCTATACCGAGCAATCAAGATTATCTGGACCGTATTCGTGCTCAACTACATGGCTTGTGCCTTCCAGGTGACATTCTGTTCTGGGGTGTGGGATTGCTATCTTTCCCTCCCGTTGCGGCCGCTATTACATAGGTGGATCATCTGGTTCCGAGACCCTCGTGACCTCGACAGCGATCTTGTCGGTAATGCCCGTTTTAATTGAACTTAGAAGTAACCAATCGTCTCGACATTACCGAGGGGCTCCTGCTGATTCAGTCCGCCTTTTCTGTGGCTCCAGCCTCAACCCATACCCATCACGTGTGCCGTCACACCCTGCATATTGCCCTACCCCATCCCGATCAGCTCCTGGACTACAAGTCAAGTATGGAAGCGTACGCATCTGTGAACTACTTTCCCTTCATCGTCATGGTGGTGGTCAACGTGCTGGGCTCCTTTGTCAAGCAGAAGCGCCCAGCCAAGCCGCCCACGGGACCTGGAGGCGCAACGCCCATGGCGGTGAACGGCAAGAACGGAGGCAACAAGACGGAGTGAGCAGGATCGCAAGGCACGGTGGCGCGCTAAGGGGGAGCGTTGTCAATAGGAAGGCACCGAGTGTGTTGCCACTCTGGCCACGCATTGCCCCGAAGAGGCGAAATGTAGCAGCTGACCATCTGCGTGTGTATGTATGTCTCCTCATGCGCAAGGAGACGAGAACGTGAGGAGTGAACCTAGTGGAGTCGGTTGCATGATGGCCGATGAGGTACAAGAGCAACCTCGGATATGTGATCCTAGTACGGGTTCCATGTTCCTGAGCAGCAGGGGCATTACTTGGGAGCGAGTGTGCTCATGGCAGCTTGATGGGCGATTGCTTGGACAAGAATGCTTCCAAAATGTGTGTTGTCTGGTGCGAGCAAAAGTTTTGCAAGTTACGTTGGTAGTTGACCGTTGGATGGACAGCTAGCAGTATCACAGGTAGCGCTTGAGGGGCCGCGTTGCATAGATAGTGTGGCAGAGAGCATTGGACTTTCCCTGAAGAAATGAAAAGTATTGACACAGAAGAAATGCTTCATGTTTCCACAGGATGTTTCATTTCAACGAAATACATCCCAGGTGCTGTCAGCTGTGCAGGCGGGGCCTTTCATCTAAATCTAAGTGTGGAGATTTCATTGCCTCTAGTGTGTGCTATTTCGTGCGGAAGTATAGACGTTTACATGCTCTGTCCTGTCCTGGTCGTGCATGAAAGCCAGTGATGGAAGGTGGAGGAGCTGCTGTGCTGGCATTTTTAAGGTGTTTTAGGGTTCGCGCGTCGGGAAGCACGAGACGCGAACCCAGCACAACCGGGAGCAGGGGCGTTAGTAGTGGCCAGGCAGTAGGGACACGTTATCCCGTGCAGGGGTTTAAAACGTGTTAAGCTTGTGAATGAGGCTGAATCGACGCAGACGGATCGCTGCGAGTTCCGTCGCAATTCGACACTCGGTTAACTCGCTACTCCCATCAGGCATCGGAACACGCTTCGGGATTTTCGTGTCGTCCTCAAACCCAGTGCTAGAGGGATACCGTTTCCTGAACCAGGATCAGCAAGCAGGTCACATGTCTGCTGATTGATGCTCAGGGTTGGCCCATTGCTCGCAAGCTTGACCATTACTGACTTGTCCATGATCCCATTCATTACAGGAATCATCCTTGAAATATCCTCAATTCATTACCGTGATTTACTCCCAGGTGAAAATTTATTTGCAGTTTGGACTAACGCTGGATTCATGCACCAGTCCAAAACAGAGGTCGGCAAATCCGGTGGGTCCTGCGGGTCCGTACCCAGTGTACGGGCCGAAACCTTACTGCCAATGCCGAAATAGTTTCCGTTTTTTGGACCCTTCTGCGAAACCTGCCGGAACCTGCCGAAACCCTGAAAATGCTGTATTTTATGACGTCCATGGTATGCAAACGTTGTTCGTGGGCCCTATGTGCCTTTGCGCCTCATGGGACCTGCTCATGTGTGTCCGAAGGCACTCCGGGGCACCATAATGTTACTAATCTGCGATTAAAGCTTGAATTCACTGACATTTTTCTTATGTAACTGGCGTCTGATGTTGGGATGCGCAAAGGGAAACTTTTACATGAAGCTGCTGGTGGTTGGGGGCCGCTGAACCAGGTTGAAGATCTGCCCTCCATACCACTGCTCACAGCCATCTTGGGTGGACGGGTCCCGCGCACTTTTGCGCGATATGGACGCGCATCTCCTGAAGGCGCCCTTGCTTGGACTCGGTCCGGCAGTACTTGCAGATGATAGTCCAGTTCTTACACTTTGCATTATATTTTTTCTTCTCAAAGTGAGCCCAAACGGTCTGATCAGCGGTCCTTCCGCCCTTGTTTTTGACCGAATCTGTGTCTGCACTGACAACGGAAGTTGTCTGAGACATTGATAAGATAAACTCAACATTCGCAGAGTTTCGCAGCCTTGCACAACGCGCCTACACTTTGAAACTATTCAAAGTAGGTTCCGCCGTACGGCGCTAGCCGAAAGGGGCCGAAACTAGTTTCGGCATTTCCGCAGAACCAGGACCTCTTCGCCGGAATCACCGAAACTAGTTTCGGCAGGTTTCCGTTTCGGCAGGTTTCCGTTTCGGCCCGAACACTGTCCGTACCACAGTACCCGCAGCCGAAATTCGGCTTAAGGCCCCGGCTGCGGGACCCAAATGACCAAAATTCGACCAAAAGACGTGATTTGCAGCCTCTATTGCGGCCCGTAGGGCCGCGCGCTGGACTCGAACTCTGTGTTTGACTTTGTAAAAGAATGTCACGACCACCTCTACACAATTCGGTGACGGTTATCACTGATAAATTATTACATTTCTAGCGTCTGTACCCATGACTTGCAGCTGCCGCAGCGCTTGACTTGGTCAATTGTGGACTTTGGCATACCAGATATTGGTCCTATGTGGCCTATCCTATACATAATCTTCATCATATTGCTTGTATTTTCAGCATACTTTTAACTGCTGACCGCGGCATGTCGGCGGCATCTCGCCGGGGAACGAAGGAAACGCGTGCAGAAATCTCCAGCGGTCGACAACGCACGTTTTCCGGCATGCTGACCGGTCGTAAAGCCACTGCTGAGCTCCCAGCAACATATATTGAGGCGGAAGAGCCGTTACTTGGGCCATCGGGCAGCGCCGGTGAAGCTCCAGGTCTACTTTTCCCAGCACCACCACCTCCCACCTCCGGAAACGCCAGCACCGTGGCCCTTCCTCCACAGAAGAAAAGGCGCACTCCAGCCAACACCGCCGCCACCGGTCCCACTCAGAAACCAGCACCCCTCCTGCCCGCCACCCCCAACACCACCGCTCCCAAACAGCAGCCGGCAACACGCCTGCCCCCCGCCAACCCCCAATGCCATCGCCATGCCGCAACGGAAGCGCACCAAGTCCACCAATAAGATCGATGCCGTTGGTATCCCCCCGGGGTTTGAGCGGCCCAATGAGGACATTGTTTGGCTGACTGACGCTTGTGGTGGTGATTTCAAGAGCTGGGCCTATGTACTTCAGGGCTCGACGACGGTCATCTGCTTTTTTTGCGACACACATAAGGAGAGTAACGCCACCATTTCCCGCACGAACTGGGATCGCTCAACTCGCTTCAACCGCATGCGGTCGGCTTTGTGAGGATGAATAGCTCGGGGGCGACACTAACTTCATGGCACAAGAACTTGCTTGGCAACGAACCCTTGTCCCCCCCCTGTAAAACGATCGGCCTGCAATGTGTACGGAACGTGGAGCTCTGAAATGCTGTCTCTTTTGGCGCCGGAAGGCGCCAAATTTTTTTTTAGGTTTATTGACCGAAATTATGCCCTCCCGCAGCCGTAGAAACCGATTTGCCGACCTCTGGTCCAAAACCCATGTACCATCACAGCGAGGTCCTTATGCGTATACAAAATGCCGAATAATATAACAGTTTTAGCAGTATTGAGAGTAATATACATGAAAGCTGGGGCTTCGCGCGCGGACTTCTGCACGCACAGTTAGTCATGACCGTTATAGCAGTTAATTCTGATGAACATACTGTAACATGGTTTTAAAGTCGGTGATCAATGCTGAAAGTGTTTAGAATTTGCTGTCCTAGGTTGTGGCTCTGGCTTAGATGTGACGTATTGTTACCATCGAACGACTTGAAGTGCCGGCCCCTAGGAAAGAAGTTAGTTTCCTCAATTTCCTCAATTGCGCTACATTGAATTCCTCTTGTTGCCACATAGCCAATATGCCTGGGATCTGAATATTTACTTAAAACCAAAGTTGCATGCAGGCGTGTGATGTCTGCATCATTGGTGCTGGCCTCTCGGGTCTCGCCTGCGCAAAAAAGCTGCACGAAATCCACCGGGAATCCACCATACTGATCCTGGAGGCACGGGACAGGGTAGGCGGCCGAACGCTGTCTGTGCCATTTCACGGCGATGCGGTAGATTTGGGCGGCCAATGGGTGGGCCCTGCGCAGCATCGCGCGCTGACGCTTCTTCACGAACTCGGACTCAAAACTGTCAGACAAACATGGTTTGGAGAATCCCAATCATCATCTGGGCCCAACCTTACAGACCTCGTCGGGTTGGGATACCGGTCCGTGTCGTCCAGCACGACCATGCTCAACTCCGGCAGCTCGCTGCCGCTTACCGACCAAGAGGCTCGTGAACTTGCCGACATCTCCGCCCAGCTGGATGCCTGGGCTGCTGGCGTCAGAGACCCTGGCTCCTGGTCTCGAGCTGATGCGGTTGCCTGGGACCGACTGAGCGTCCAGGACTTCTTCGACGCCCACGTGGCGCTACCTGGAGTACGACGGGAGCTGGATCTGCTCGTACGCACCGTCACCGCCTCCGAACCCGCACACCTCTCCTTCCTGTATTTTCTTGCCTTCCTGGGCATGTGTGGCGGCCTGACGGCAGTGGGTGACGGCGACGGCGGCGCACAGAGCTTCAAGGTAGCGGGCGGCGCGCAGCAGCTGGCGTGTCGACTCGCCTGCGACCTGCAGGCGCGTGGTGGCGTGGAGGTGCGTCTCAACACCGCCGTCACGCACATCGCTTGGCAGTCTGACCGCGACACCAGTGGCGGCAGCTTTGGGCGGGGCTCCATCATCACGATTAACGCACCCAGGTCGTCACCGCCGCCACCAAGTCCGCTACTACTCGATGCCACAGCAGCAGGTGTGGCTTATCGTACGGGAGTTAGTGCATGTACGACACGAATTCAGGCTTCAAAAGTCGTGCTGGCTATCTCGCCGCCGCTGTGGGGGACCATCGAATGGAGTCCGCCGCTGCCTCTAGACAAGGCTGCCGTCGCCAGCCGGATGTACATGGGCAGCGCCGTCAAGACGATTGCTGTATACAAGACGCGCTTCTGGGATTCTGGCCGCGGCGGTGTCGCCGCCGCGCCAGCGGCAGCAGTACGGCAGCTCTATTTGGAAGATCTAGGGCCTGTAGCGAATCTGTTCCCCAGCACTGTCGCCGGCGCCCCGGCACTGATTGGGCTGATCACGGCCGCCAGCGCCGCCACATTCGCAAGCCTGCGCGAGCATGAGCGCCGAGCCCAAGTGCTGCGCCAGTACGAGCATTACTTTGGCACCGCCGCCGCCAGGACTGAATGTACGGATTTCATTAGTAAGGACTGGATACGGGAGCCGTATAGCCGCGGCTGTTTCGCAGCGCTGATGCCTCCCGGGCTTGCGACGTGCAGTGGTGGTGCGGCGGCTCGGAGGCCACTAGGCGTGGGTGATGGGAATCACGTTTGCGGCGGCAGGCGGAAGGGAAGTAGGAACGTGTTTTTCGCCGGGACAGAGCTTGCAAGTGAGTGGGCCGGATATATTGAGGGTGCCATTGAGGCCGGGTACCGGGCAGCGGAGGAAGTGGCGACGGCGTTGGGGGGGGGCGGGACGTCGCCCGAGTTGCTTACTGGGTTGGTGCAAGCGCTGTGCCCTAGGCCCAGCTCCATGCTCTAGCGTAAACAAGTGGCAGCTGACTTAAACTGCTTTATTTACGTGACGGGGTCGCCTCTCTCTCTCTGGGTTATGGACGTAGACAAAGCCCTTCATTGGAAGGGCCCTGTCCTGGCAGAGCGTGTGTGAGTGTGTGAGTGCGTATCGTCCACACGTGTGTATCTTACCCTCAGGATGGCTAAATCACCCGGAAGATCACCAGACACCATTCTGGGGTACGACCACCACCAGGCGGGTTGGGTATAACCTATCCCGTTAACCTTGACATTGAAGTTGGGTGGTTGAGTGGGGGGGTGCTGCTACTGCTGTGGCTGCTGCTGCTGCTGCTGCTATTGCTATGGCTGCTGCTACTGCTATCGCTATGGCTGCTGCAACTGCTATGGCTGCTGCCGCTGCTGCTGTTGGCACGGTGAGATCGACCAACGGCTCGTCTACTGCCGCTGCCGGGGAAGGGTAATGACAAGCGAAAATCAGCAGGCAGAGAGCCGCGGCTGCAGCGGCGAGTGGCCACGGTAAGCTTCACGTACAGCGAACAACAGATGGTGGGGCGTACGCAATCAGTGCATCCTTCCTCATGTGCATGGTTCCTAGGGTCATCAAGGCCATGCTGGCTGTCCTACACGGTGTTCCTTTCACGGTCGACGGCATGGGGACTCCCTCCCCCCTCCCCTGGACACCACACGCATACATACGGTTGCTTGCCAGCCGCAGATCGAGAGCGCTCTCTCGAACAGTTGTACGTTTCATCATACTGGTACTTCTACGTAATGGATGTTGCGTTGCGTCGCAGTCAGTGCGCGGAAGATGAGCACGGCCGGTCCGTGCGGGTCGTGTGGTGATAACGGTAGACGTATGTATGACGACGGTTTGGCTGACATGGAACCATCGACAAATCGGCAGCGAAAGCTACGGTGCGGGTCTTGTGAGAGACCAACTCGGTGTCTCCTCATCGCTTCCTTTGTTGTTGTTTTCAGGACATTTCACCAGGACACCACCATCATCTATCTAACCGGCTGCTGGCTGACCGCCATTCTACTGTGCAGCCCCACGGGTGCGTGTGCGCTGTAAAGCATGGGAAGTTAAATCACCCGCCGGCGC
Source organism: Volvox carteri f. nagariensis (assembly GCF_000143455.1). Taxonomy (NCBI): domain Eukaryota; kingdom Viridiplantae; phylum Chlorophyta; class Chlorophyceae; order Chlamydomonadales; family Volvocaceae; genus Volvox; species Volvox carteri. The sequence goes on from NW_003307563.1 coordinate 1,325,917, forward strand.
CTCGTGGCACGGACCGTGCGTGCGTATTCTTTCGTACTGGCTTCCTCTCGCATTCTTTGGCTATGAGAACATGGAAATGTAACCGGCTTGCATGCCGCAACATTTTCTTTTCAGCTGCCGTATATGCGCTAGTAGGGTGATTCCAGTAGTTGTGAGTGCGAGCACACAACTGCTGTCATGTTTACCATCATCGCTTACTGCTGAGTGGTGTCGCTGGTGTGGTTGGATTCTTATGGCAGCTTAGCCGCGCTCTGCCTGCTGTTGTGACTTTGACGAAACCTGTCACTGCTTCATCAGGCTTCACTATTCACTCGCCTACATCGCTGTGCGAGTCGCACAGTGCGGCACAACGTGCGTGCCACTCAGTTGGCGGCTTTCCCAGGCCGCGAGCCAGGTCTCCCAGCGCGAGAGGCAGCATTGTACTCTGCTGGGGTATGATGCGGCCGTTGGTTGCGTGGCGGCGGCCGCTTCCGTACACAATCTACGTTAACATGGATAACATGTGAGACGCACTCATACCCGTCTATGGATTGCTAGCGAGTAAACCTCACCCATGAAGAAAGAAGGAACACCAAACCATGGGAGTAATTAACGAAGACGCCCGGAAATGCAACGACCACCGCGTGCATGACCTGAAGTACTGTTCAAATTTGCCGTGATAAGCCCTTACAAGGTCGCAAGGATTGATGCAACAGTATTATCCTGTAATAAACCTGCAGCTTGCGTGACCGACGCAAGGATTGAAAACCACCACCACCCCTTCCACGCAAGGAGACGCGAAGGGCCTAAATGCATTGCCAGAGCGAGGCAGCCCCTGTGGCACTATAATAGAAGGGGCGCCGGCTGCAGGGCAGGGTAGAGGCCCACAACATACACACACACACACACAAAATGCAGAAACACGCATGGCTGTTGAAACATGGACCACGACAACACGGACAGCGCACACAACAAATCCATCAGCCCAGTTTGCAACTCTTCCACCTATATATGTATGTGTTGCTTACGCGGAAGATTTCATCCGTTAGGGCAGTATGTACGTATGTATGTACGTACGCGCCTTCCTGGCGTCTACAACAACAACACTTCATTCTCTGTCAACGTTATGTGCAGAGTCAAGCCAAGGCAAAGCACAACAACTTATTTCAGTAAAGCAACACGCAGCTTTTGCCCTTGCCGCCACCGACATGTCTCGCCACCTCGAGGCTTAAGGGCCTATCTAAGGAGCAAAAGCTGCTGCAAGCATGCCGCGGTACTTTCACCCACCCACACCTTCAAAACCTTCGCCAGCAAAACACAGCGGCAGTGCTACACGCGCACACGAGGAGCGAAGTGTTTCCTACGATCCATCAGTTATCGGTTTGTGTCAGCCGTATCCTGGACACCCAGTGACCACTTCCAGGTCCCACTCTTCCCCCTGGAATTATGCATGCTTTTGCACACACAAGGATAAAAGACGTACAAGGTCTAAGAGGCAAAAGTGTACGTGTGGGCAGTGACTGCTTGCCTGCCTGCCTGCCTGCCTGAAGCGCCCCCCATAACCAGCACACCTCAAACAGCACATGCCCACCGCAGCGGTTCTCACACGGTGCACACGACAACGCGTTTCACGTTACACAGACACACAACCGAAAGAGCAAACGAACGGAGGGTACACTCGGCACGCGCAGAAGACAAACGTGACACGCAACAAGCTCTTTACACACCATCAGGCTGCACGGATTGTCAGAACGTGAGATGAGAGGCAAGAAGCGAAAAGACCTCTCGGCACACGGTGTGCATCATAAACGACGTAGAGGGTCCCGGCGGCGGGACCGCTGCGGCCGTTGTTGCCGCAGTTGCTGTTGCAAGGCGAATGCGCCAAAGACGAAGATACGGTCTAGAAAACAACTACCCGCTGACGGAGGCCTCTACGGGCTCCCGGGCACTTAGCAGGAGGAGCCCCCGTGCGGCGGCTTTCTGCAAACAAGCCGCGTGCGTGCTAATGTACTGCAGAGAAAACCATAGTAAGGCAATGGCTATCCAGCAGATGTCCCGCCCCTAAAGCCAGCCGGCGCACCAACCTCAGTCACACACTGGTTAGTTCGCTCCAGTTGTTAAAAGGCGCCCTTTGTCCATGCTGCTGCTGCTACTGCTGCTGCAGCTGCCACTGCTACTCCGCAGTCCCAAAAGACGCCTTGCTTCCGTGTCCAGCGATGTATATCCTGGTGGGTCCAGGACGGTCCCAACTCCAACGACACACTTCTTGGGGGATAAGCCAGCACAGTTTGCTTGCGCGCTCCTAGTGCGGTCGCCCGTCGGCCTAACGGAGGCCGTCCAAAGCCCCTGTTACGATTCCCCCGGTGTCAACAACAGTGGCCCCACAGTGGCCCAAATCGTGCGCGCGCGTGCGCCAATCCTCAAGAAGCCCCTGCCACACTTGCATCCATGGCCGCTGTGCCCTGGCCCGTCTGCCCTTGCAGCTGTTGCTGCTGTGCCTGCACTTGCTGTTGCTGTTGTTGCTGCTGCTGGAGCTGCTGCTGGTACAGCGCCGCATGCTGTGCGTAAAGCGCTTCCATGCCAGCTTGCCCCTGCGCCGCCACGGCTGCCACAGCCTGCTGCGCCTGCACCTGTGCCTGCGCCTGTTGCTGCTGCCATTGGTAAGCGGCAACTAAAGCAGCTGGATCACTTCCAGCGGCGTAAGCTGCCGCAGGGTAACCCGCCGCTGCTGCCGCCTGCCCGCCGTATGCAGCCATAGCTGCCATGTGCGCCGCCACCTGCCCACCGTACCCCGCGGTACCATAGCCTTGGCCAGCAGCGGCCGCCGCCGCCGCCGCAACGGCCGCATACGTCGCTTGGTCGTACCCGTACGGCGCGCGCGGCTGTGTCGTCGCCATGCCCGGCGCCGCCGCCATGGCGGCAGCGGCCTGTATGTTGGCGGTATACGGCAAGGTCATGGCGGCCAGCTGGGCTGCATACTGCTGCTGATATTGTAGCTGTTGGAGCTGCTGTGACTGCACCGCTGCCGCCGCCGCTGCATCGGCTGACTGGGCGGGTTTGACCGCCGGTGCCGCTGCGGCCGTCCCCGCCTGCACTACACCCTGCTGCTGCTGCTGCGACGGCAGGGAAGGCGACACCTGCTGCTGCTGCTGCTGCTGCTGCTGCAGCACAGCGCTCGCCTGATGACCCTGTGCAGCCTGCAGGTACTGCTGCTCATACTGCTGGTATTGCAGCAGCTGTTGATGCTGTGGATCGACCTGCGTGGATACGGCTACACTGGGGTTCGACGAAGCCCTAGACTCGCGTTGCTGCGTGAGCAACGGTGCCTCCTGACCTTCTGCCTCCGTCGCCCCTAACCCCGACTCGTGCTGCTGCGGCGGCGGCGGCAGCGGCTGCGTGTACACCGTTTGGTGAGCCGCCGCCACAGTCGCCATAGCCGCCGCTGCAGACAGTTGCAACGCCTCTCGCGTAGGAGACTGCGCAGCCACAGCGAGCTCTTTAGACCCCGCCATGGCAGCTGACACGCCCTGCAGAGACGAGTCCTGAAGATCCCCTCTGAAAGCTGAGTTAGCACCACCGTCGGCGGCTACGTAACCCGCAGCGGGGACCGCATCAATCGCTGGGTGCTGTTGCGGCGGCGATGAGGCGTGGCTGAGCAGCTGGCTGGCCCCGTTAACCACCACCTGCTGCTGCTGTTGCTGCTGCTCCTGTGCTGCCGCCTCCGTGGTTGCGTCCTGATGCTCCGTGATGGCTTGGGTGGCTGTGCCGTCCTGCACTTGGTGGTGGTGGTGCGACAACACCGCGGCTGCGGATGCTGTGTGGTCGTAAGCCGCCTGCATAACGGCCACCGCCGCTGCAACGCCATCCATGGCGGCGTCGGCAGCCATCGGTGCCTCTGTTGCTGCTGTTGCTGCCGCTACCGGAGGTCCCGTAGGTACCGTCGACTCGATTGCAGGGTGAGCCAGGAGCACTGGGCTGCTGGACGGCCGAGGGTCATGGTACTGGGCCGCTAGCCCCGCGCTCGCTACCTGGGCCGCCGCCGCTGCTGGCGATGGGTCTTGCAGCTCAGTCGAGATGACCAACTGCCGCTCTGGAGAGACCGCAGCGACGGTCACCGACGGTTCTGGAGCAAAAAGCTGTGACAGGGTCTGCGTAGCTTTGGCCGTCCATTGCCGCGGGTGGTACGTACGGCATAGCTGCCTGAGCTGCCGGTATAGCAGCCGGTATAGCGTCGCTCAGGTACTTTTGAACCGGCTCCTTCTGCAGCGGCGGATGCCGCCGTAGCCCGGCCGTGTTGAGTTGCGCGACCACTCCCGCATGGACCATTGCATCGGGGACAGTTGCGGTGTGTACAGACGATGCAGTTGCTGTCGCTGCCGGTGCCAGGGCTTGGCTCGACGTTTCTTGTGCGGACCCAACCGAACCCTGGCCTGCGTAACCAGCCAAGGACTGCGCGCGGCTGCTAGACGTGTGATGCTGCAGCGGGTGCGAGACTCTGTGAGCAAAGCTGGGTTCGGCGTCCGTGTCTGTGGCACCCTGCCTGTAGCCCGCTGCCTCCGTCACCGCCTCCACTGCACCGCCGTATAGCGCGGTGCTGTGCAGATGTTGCACGGCAGCAGTGTGCGCCTGTGGCACTGCGCATGCAGGACTGCTCGCCCGGGACACGTGTCCTGAACCCAAACCTGAATGAACGGACTGCACATGCACATGCATCTGTTGTTGCTGCTGCTGCTGCTGCTGCACTGCCATCTCATGTGTCGCAGCTGCAGCGGCAGCCGCCGAAGCAGCAGAAGCCGTGTGGGCCTGCGTCCCCGCGGACAAAGCTGCGTGGTACTGTTGCGTGGAGGAGGCATCTAACAGTTGCTGCGTCTGCGCGACCGTCGCTGTCACCGGCGATATGCTGCGCACATCGCCTCCAGCTGCACCCCCAGATGAAGCCCCCCCACGCGGCCGTAGTGCTCCAAGTTCCACCGCCGGTGGCGAGGCGCTGCCAGCACGCGGTACAGGCACAGAACGCTGTTGCCATGCTCCAGTGGCAATCGCCAGGGGAACCTCCGTCGGCCCTGCTGCGGTGCCGTCGTCAGCAGCCGGCTGTGCCGCAGGGGAAGATACGGAAGCAGGAGTCGGCGCCCCTGTTGTGGTGGTGGTGGCCGCGATGACTGCGGCCGCGGGCGCAGCACGAGGCACGTTGGGCATGCCCGGGGGCGGAGGGCCCAGTGCGCGTTGCATTGCGTGGTGCTGCTGTGCTAGCAGCTGCTGGTACGATGACGATGCCGAAATGATCCCGGACTGCTGGTGCATCCCGTATTGCATCGCTGCTGGGGCCACTGTGCCGGTGGCGTGGTGGTTATGCTCCTGAGCAGCTGCACTCGCGTGGGGATGCGGTTGCTGCGGTTGCTGTGCAGCGGCGGCGGACGGTGGCGGCGCAGGCTGCGGTTGCTGGGCAGCCAGCGCTTGCTTCAGCGGCGCCCCGGCCGAGGACGTCGACGGAGAGATGGACAGCGCAGCAGGGCCGCCATGGGACGCAACAGCTCCTGGCAGAGGAGGCCGGCATGAGCTGCCGCCGCTGAGGGAGCGGCGGGCGACCGGCTGCTGCTGGAGCAAAGTCGCACCGGCTGGCAGACCCACAACAGCCGCCTGGAGGCCCGCGGCCGTGATGGCTGCCGCCGTTGCCGCTGCCCCCGGGGACGGCGCCTTGCTGCTGGACCCTGGCGTGACCGCCGTGGTTAGCTGGGGTCCATTGGCTGTTGGAGTTGAGGCAGCGGCGGCGGGGGTCGCGGCTCTGCCGCCGCTGCTGCTGCTGGATCCACGGTACATGCCGCCGCCAGAGGCAGCTGCCGCCGCGGTGGCGGCGGCTACAGCTGCAGCTACCGCCGCCATGGTGTTGCTTTGGCCTCCGGCCGCTGCTAGCTGCTCGAGGTAGCCCTGGATGGGTCTGCCGCCGGTTAATGCTGACAGTTGGTTTCGGATCTGTTCAGGGATCTGGTCCACAGAGATGCGGTTGGCAGCGAGTGCCGCTAACAGGTGCTCGGACTGAGGCGAGGCAGCTGCCGCTGCCGCCAGCGCCGCCGCTGTACGCGGGTCCAGCAGCGCCTGCGCCAGCTGCTGTTGCTGAGTTTGATGCGGCTGTTGCTGAGCGTGTGGGGAATGAGGGGGAGCCACCACTGCAGCTGCCGGCACTGCAGCCAGGTGCGGCTGTGATGGCGCCGCAGCCGCCACAGCTGCGGAAGGCGGCGGAGCTGCCTGCGTGGCCAGCACTTGTTGTTGCTGCTGCTGCTGCTGCTGCGCTGTCGGCGGCACGTGGGCCTGCAACTGCTGCTGCTGTGCTGGGACTGCAGAGGCAGGCACCGCCGACGCGTTCTGCTGCTGCTGCTGTTGCTGAACCACGTTGGCAGTGGGGCTCGCCGCCGTTGCTGCCGGCGCCACGGTGTTAGTATCGGCCATGGCAGTATCCGTGCCGCCAGGCGGTGTCGCAGTTGCCGGTGCTGCTGGGTACGTCGCCGCTGGGTTTGCTGCCGTTGCCGCCGCAGCAGCTGCTGCTGCCGCTGCGGCGGCAGCCGCACCCGTGGTGCCGGCGCCAGACGACATATCCAGCGCACCCAGTGGGCCAAGGCCCATAAGGCTGGCCATAGCCGCCGCGCTGCTGCCACCAGCTGCCATGCCTTGCATGGCAGCAGCGATAGCCGCTAGCGCAGTCGCCGTGTCCAGGTGACCCATCAACGCCGAGGCCTTGTCCGCCGCAGGCGCAGCAGACGTCGCATTTTGTTGCTGCTGTGTTGCCTGCTGTGCCTGCTGTGCGGTGCGCTGCAGCTGCTGCGCCATCTCTGTCAACCGCTGTAGCGGAAGCTGGGATTGCAAATACTCCACGTAAAGGTTCATGCGCTGCGTCAGCGTCGCCTTTTGGTGCTGATAGTCGCGGTTGGCGGCATCGATCGCGCCCTGCGCCTTGCTGCGCACCTTCTCCATAAAGTCCTGGTACTCTTTCTGGATCTGCTGTACCTGCGGGGCGGTCAAACGCAAGCAAAGCTGTCAGGCAGCTGGTAGTAAAGCTGCAAGCTTAATGAAAGTCGATCGGTTGGCTGAGCTGCTACAAGGGCCGCACGCCAGGCCCCAAAACCATTAAATTCGATTGGTCTGTTCTTACCCTAAAGGGAATCCCTTTATGCCACATCCCTCTCGTCCTCCCCCCGGATACACAGGGGGGGTTGAAAGCCCCTACAAGTGGCAGGGGGTCCCGCCAATTGTAGGATAAGAATCTTTACCGCATCTGACATGCAATGCGGCAGGGTCCCCTTTCCCGCGCCTCGGTACCCCGGCCTTTCCGGCGCCTTGATCCCACTTCAACCCCCACCACAGCCTCACTAAATCTGCGTCCAGAGCCCAGTCCCTCTTCAGAGAGCCTAAGACGCGAGAAGAATTGTTACCTGTCAGATAACAGCTAGTCCACCTAAGCTTACCTTGATGCTGTGCGACCTGTCCAACACCACCAGATGCTCCTGGCACTCGCGAGTGCTCTTGAGCAGCGTCTTCATGCCCTGGTCGTTCAGCACCCCGGCCATCTGCAGCAGTGGCATCAAGGTCGCCAGCGGCCCCAGCGGAATGTTCTCCTGGCTCACCTGCGCGTAAACCACCTGCGATGTGTTGGCGAGAGTGGAAGGGAAGACGAGGTAAAGTGAGGCGGGCACAGGAGGGATGTGGTAAAGGCAGGACCTTGGCAGATATGAAGCGAAGAAAGGTTGGTCATGCGGTGCCAAAGAACGACACATGATGACGAAGGGCTTCAAGTACGGGAGGGGCCCGGGTCTGACGTAACCTTTGTCACAGCGGAAGTCACAGATGAGTACCCACCAAACCGGGTTTCAGTCGGTTTGGTGAAACCCTTAGACTGAAACCCCAAGACGATAATCAAAATGCCTATTGCACAGGGGCCCCCTCCGCCGCAGCCCACCTCGTCCACGCTACCTATTCATCCACCCTGCCTGCATCAACACGTCCAGCCGTCATGTCATGTCACCGGAGACAGCACTCACCGGAGAGACATCCGACTGGAGGATGGCTTGCAACCGCATCGCGAATGAGTCCACCTCCGAAACCACCTGCGCCTGAGTGCCAATCCCTGCCGCAGTCGCAGCAGCGGCACCGGCTGCCCCACCGCCGCCCCCACCACTGGACTCCCCTTGCCGACCGCCACCGCCCACCGACGTGTCCCCTCCTCCTCCTCCTCCTCCTCCTCCCCGACCTCCAACGCGGTCCCCGCCGGCGCCGCCCGTCGCTGCGCCACCGCCACCGCCGGCTGCCGCCAGCAGCGCAGCCGCCTCTCCCGGCGAGAACCCCCCATCCGCTGCCATCTGGGAGCTGCGAACGTGCAGCTCCCGGTAGTAGCTGAGCCGCGTCAAGATGTGCCAAAACACCTGTAGGAAAGCGGCCACGCGAGCCAGCCCAAGCAGAGATGGTTCGCATCGGTAAATGATCCCGCAATCGCACGCATATCGATATCTTTGTGATACGGACGGCTGGAAAGTGACACCAGTAACGGAGTAGGAGAAAATATAAGCTACATGTTAATAACTACATCGAAGCACATAAAAAGTAAAGAAAGGAAACCCGGCCTTACATTAACATGTAGATGTTTATATTCTGGACAGATACATGCTTGTTTCACTTGGACGATTTGGACTTGGATAGCCCAGCAGGCTTACACTGGTTTGAACGATTGCCTGTAAGCCTGATGCGTATGAGCCGTGCACCTAAAACTAAAAGCGCAACCAGCTCAGAACCCAAAAGCCCGACAACATCCACCCAACCACCATCCACCTGGTCCAACGCAGCGAGGTCGTGTCCATAGCGTTCGCCGAGCCGCCTGAGGCCATAATCCTCCCCGAGCTGCACCTTGACCAGGTGAGCCGCCACGGCGATGATGGCCACTAGCGTGTAGTCCTGGAAGTCCGAGGGAGCCTCGTCCTCCTGTCGCATCATGACCAGGATGTCCGCGACCTGCACAACCGGTGGCGGCGGCGGAGGCACAACGACAATAACGCACGATAGCCGACCCACGCGAGGGGGTCTCCAATGGGATGAGATCGGTCAAGAAAGGGGTTGCACATAGGATAGATACGTCGGGCGATACTGTGCACCCGAGCTGCAACCCAAGCTTGGGCGTGCATGCGTCTATATGTCTCAATGCCGGCGAGGAGGCCGATCCGATGGTTTCACGGCTGGGGGGAGAAACAGAAACAGTCGACTAGTCGCCGTGACGTGATGCCATCATGCCGCCACACTGCGAGACAGATTAACTGACAACAAGCAGAAAGCACCGCAGCGGCGGCCGTCCCCCGTGAAGAACACTGACACACAACGTGAACAACGTGTTGGAACTATGTGGGCAGCCGCAACCCACCGCACCGACCTGCATCTCGCCTTACCTGGCATGCCATGTCGCTTATGGCCGCCGCCGAGTCGGCGTGCAGCTCCAGCTCCTGCGCCACCTCCTTGAGCCGTGCATACGACCGCTGAGCCACCGCATACTCCGGCGAGCTAACGTCGCTAATCGCCTTCTTGACCGCCTCCATCCTGGAGACCTCCCGCAGGAGCACCTCGCGCACGCGGGCCTGCGCTGCGGTGTCTCCGATGCCAGCGCCCCCATCATCCGCACCGCCAACGCCGCCCAAGCCTCTCTTACGCCGCTTAAAAGGCCGGTCGTCCGCCAAATAGCCACCAGCCATTACGTTCCCACCAGCATTGCCCGGCATGCCGCCAGGGCCGGGGCCGTAAAGCCCGCCTTCGTCCAGGTCGTGGTCGACGCGGCGGCGGCCCCCGCGGCCGCGGCCGCCCCGGCCGCCACCGGTGAGCAGGCCGCCGCGACCGCGGCCGCGGCCACGGCCGCGGCCGCTGGGCCGCGGCCCGTCGTCATAGCTGTCCTGCAGGCCGTAGGAACCGCTTCCCGGTCCGCGGCCCGGGCGGTACGTTTCGTCTTCCGCCTCGTCATCCTCGTGGGCCAAGTCACCGAGGTCATCGCCATCATCCCGACTGGTGAGAAGAAGAGAGGAGCAGGCAGCACGATCAACGAGCAAATTGCAACGGCAGAAGGAAAGGATGACACAAATTTTGAGAAAAGCCAATGCGCGCGCAGGAGCGTCGTCGCAACGGCAGATTTCAGCGACAAAAGGTCGCACTAGTTCTCAATGCTGCATGAGTGACAAAATGGTGGCAACCACTTCCACCCCGTGGCTTCATGAACCTCTGTAAATAAGTAGTTCTTCCCCGAGACACCCACACACATCTAGAACCAAGTTGATGTCCCTACCTGTCCATGTCCAAGACGCTGCTCCTGCGGCCACCCGCGGCCACGTGGTGCGGCTCCTCCTGAGCGTCGTCTTCCTTCCGCATCGCCTCATACCGGTCTCGCAACAGCACCGACCAGTAGGCCGCATTCCCGGCGCCGCCGCCTCCACCAGCACCGGATTCGGAGCGGCCAAGCGCCAGCAGGCCATTGGGGTAGGCACCCAGGCCATTGCCTTCGGCGCTGCCGTATACCGCCGCGCCGGCGGCAACGGCGTCAGCGCCAACGCCATGTGGATCGTCCTCTGCCATGCCCTCCAAGTCGTCAGGGAGATCCTCGTCCGCCTCATCTGCGTCGCAATGATCAGGGAACACAGCAGGGAGTGAACGCTCTGAGGAGGAATGAAACCAACAAACAGGCAGTGTCCCACCACGCTGCTTGAAAGCCACGAGCCACTGCTACACAACGCAAAACATTGGTGACGAGAGCGTTAGTGGTTGCAAGTACTACTCCCTGCTATGGACGCCCAAAAGTGCGGCTCGTTCAGTGTCCAGTGTCCGTCCCTGTCCCGTACCTGAAGCAGCCGGCAGGTCACCCTCCAGTCGCTTGTCCACGTCTGCCCACGTCCGTACCGCCACCGCCTCCAAACCCGGACTCAGCGGCACACCTCCGCCATCGCCACCACCGCAAGCAACCGTGGTCACGCCACTGCCGTCCGCCGCCATGTCGACCTCTGCTGCGGCAGCGGCAGCAGCCGCAGCAGCGTCCGCTGCGCCTCCAGCTCCGCTCCCATTGCAGCATGCCGCCTGGCCTAGCTCCAGAATCTCACGGACCTGCTCCTTTGAATACGTGCTGCGCTCGTGACCACGCCGAACCGTCGTTGTGGCTCCGAAACCACCCCCGACACCTGCTCCCTCAGATCCTGCACCAGCATCTGTCTCCGACGGCGCAGCAGCCGCGTCCGGCACGCCTGCGGGGTCCGCTGTCGCCGCTACACCTTCACCGGCCTGCTTGAACAGCTGCGGAGTGCCCCACTTCAGCACTTCGTCCAAGGCCTTGAGGCCGAGGGCGGTACCTGATGCACTGCCGGCGGCGGCGGCGGCGCCGCCAGCACCACCGCGGCCAGCCACTGCGGCGGCGGTGCCGCCATGTTGGAAAGCCTGCTCCAGGCCTCTCCGCCGGTCCACCAGCTGCAACAACCGCTCCTCCACCGTGCCCCGCACATATAGCCGGAATACTGCCAGCTGGCCGGGCTCTCCCAGGCGGAAGGCGCGGCGTAGAGCCTGCATGTCTAGCCGCGGGTGCCAGTCGCTGTCGAAAATGATCACAGAGCGAACGCTAGGCAAGTTGGTACCCAGTCCCAGGATGCGCGACGTGGCGAGGACGATGAACGGCGCGGTAGATGCGGTAGTGGCAGAGGAGGGTGAGGAGGGTGAGGCCGCCGCTGATGGGGTCAGCCGAGGAGCTGCGCCGCCATGGGACACTGTGGGCGAGGCCGCTGACGCTGGTGAAACTGCCGCCGTCGCTGCATGGTCTGCGGCGGCGTTAAACGAGGCGATGTTGGCGTGGCGCACCGCTGAAGGCGTGGAGCTGTCGATGCGTACGGCGGCAGTCGGGCCGAACGTCCGCTGGGTGTACGACTCCAGGATGTCCAAGGTCTGTGGCAGTGTTCACACATTTACGAGGACGACGACAATATGTTTAAGCTCTCCAAATTATATCCCCAGCCCTCCAGCCCTCCTGAAGAGTGCCCGTTGCCCCCGTGCCGGTTGCGCCTTGCGTTCGGAATCCAACTGCTTGTCCGTCCTACACGCCCCAACCTTCCTCATTTCTTAACGGTCTTACCTTTGCCGATTGTGACAGAACCAACACGCTGCGCCGACGGCGCCGCAGCTCCTGCAGCAATTGGTCCAGCACCGCCATTTTGCCGCTGGCCGCCAGAAGTACCTCTGCCGCCTGAGCCGATGCGGTGGGGACAGCCCCGTTGCCCCGGCTCGTGGGTTGGGTCAGGCTGGCGCGAGAAAGGAGCCCCCCGCCGGCCGCGGTGGCGGCGGCGGCGTCAGCGCCCCCGGCGGCCAGCGCACCGTCGGAACAGCCCTGATGGCCGCCAACCGGCTGAAGCGCCTCCTCCGCAGCCTCCGTACGGAACTCATCCAGCATGTACGGATGCTGACATACCTGAGCCAAACACGAAAGAAACAAGCAACAGAGAAAGGTCTCTCAGGGTGAAGTAGAGGCCAGAAACCATGCAGAGGTACCCACTAGCCCGCCTAGCCCACTCGCCCGCCTCAGGGAAAAGCCGCGTACAAGCCCCAAGGCACTCATAACCAAACAAACCTCCCAGCACAGTAGGGTAAGCCTATGCCCCCTGCTAGCACATAAGACCGGCTGCGCCCGCCCCAAACTACCTTGCGCAGCTCGTTGCAGATGTGTCGCAGCATAGCCGCCCGGTGCCCGCTGTGGCGGGGCGGCCGCGGGTCCGCCAGTACCTCAAAGTGGCGGGCCAGAACGGTGCGGTAGCACTCGGCCTGCAGCTCGCTGAGCTCCACAGGTATCTGTGGCGACCCCGGCCGGCAACAAAGAACACGTAAACTGCTCAACGCTCATGCTCATATGACAAAAGGTAGCGGCGCGGCCGATGAGAAAGGGCAGTAGCTCACCAATCGCGGCGCGGCAAAGGGAGAGGAGGGAAAGGGGGCTGCTAGGTCATTATGTGTTGACAAGTGTTGACACTCAAATGGTCAAGAAACACGGCACCCGCGCGCTCGCGCCGTGCTGCCGATAGCCCTGTGGCAATCACTTGTTGCATTCCTTGTAATTGCCTTTTTCCTCCTGCTAGGATTCCAAGGGACCTTTACGTGGAACAGCCCTTTACAGGGTCCTCAAGGCACTCATCCCGCTGCCGGATGCCGCACCCATTATATGCCCGGCCCCTCGTTCCCTACAGAAACACGCACACAACGCCCATGCAGGGTCGCACCTGCACCTCCCGCCGTGCCGTGACGTGGCGCACCAGCTCGCGGCCCATCCGTCTGCAACATCGAGCTTCTAACGCGTCCGTCAACCGGATGCGTGCGGCCTCAGCGGCGCCCTCACTGGCCAAGTAATCACTGGGCTCGTAGGCCTGAAACGGCGAAATGCACAAGGACATGCAAAATGCACTAAAAATCTGCCGCAACTTCGGGTGTATAGGAAAAATCAGCACGAGCACACCGCGGCCGAATTTGGCCGCGAGGAAGGTTGGCGTAGTATCTTAGCCAGGGCTGGCGCACATGCAAGGGGACTCAGAGCTTGGCTGTGGCACATGTCTAGCAGAAGCCAATTCACGAATAGCGACCCTGTGCTATCGCCCGCCCGATCTCTCACCCATGCCACGCGATTCCCTGGGGAGCTGCCATGGAAAGGCCCTGCAGCAGCGACCCAGCCTAAAACCCTCCTCCTAGCGGATCGACCCTTCGACAACAGCCAGCAGCGAATTTCACGGAGATTCTTGGCTCCAGAACCATGACCATGTTATATTCTGGGGACCCCCTGGCCCAGATCAACCCAATCCGGTGCTCACCTGCACATCCGGGCGTATGAGCTGCGCAAAGCCCACAACTTCCTCCAGGGGTGCCGCTGCTGGGTTGCTGCCCATCAGCAGCACCCGGTGGCGACCGCCCAGCTCAGACAGCGTCCCGGTGTTGCGCGCCGTGATGCCACGTCCACGCTGCCGCACATCAACGACTACCACCTCCCAGGGAACCGCCTAAATTGCAGTGCGAGGACGGGAGGACCCGAGGGAAATTACAGTAGAAACAGAAACAGGACAGTAGGAACAGAAACAGGAAGTAAAGCAAGCTAGGTTGGTTGGAGATGGGTCGAACCGCGCCCAACCTTAGCCGCGCCCGGTTATTATACCTGGCCAATTGAGCTATGGAAGTGGCTGGGTGAAGATGGAGAGACTGACAAACACTTTTGATGCGGCAGCAAGCGTTGTGGAGATGGTCAGTGCATTGGTGTAGGTACAAGCACGGTGCTCCACCAGTATATTGTATGTGGTACATGGTGTGTGCTTGCGTGTGTATGTGTGTGTGTTTTTGCTACACCTCGGTTGCGTTTCCCAGAGAGGTGCAACGTATATGGTGCTCTAGTGTATGTAGAGTTTGCGACGGCAGGTGGCTGCATGATGACAGCCATGTTTGCACGGAAGCATGTTCCTACCTTGAGCACTGCAAGGTCGGACAGGACGTGCTCGTAGCCCGCTATCACCACATCGGCCTTGGGCACCTGAAAGGCGGAAGTAAGCGGACGGGACCAAGAATCACACCATCAGGACACAGCGGAGGTATATCAATTACCATGACCGCCCTCCTTCCGGTTAATTCTGCCGGTTGGGGTGAACCGTGTGCAGGCAAAGAGCCGCGTCCGGGGAAGCTCTCCAAAGCATGGAACAGCAAACGTCCTGGAGATCCTTGCATCGCACACAAGCTCCGCTGGCCCCCTCCATCTTACCGCCAGGGCCTCCTCAACAGGGGGCCCCCCAGGGCGTAGCAGCACTTGCCTTTGTGGGACAGTCCTCTCGACCGCGGCCCATGGAGCCCTTCCGGTCGAGGGAGGAGGGAGACAGCCAGAGCTCCTGCTCGTGCAGCAGTGTGCGCGCCATCGCCGAGCCTGTGTACACCACCATATTTATGGAGCTGCCTGGAGCCGTCCCCAGCACCGCCTCCTTGTTGCCGTCGGCAGGTAACGACGCCCCATGTGCGGGGGGGGGTTCCGCTGCGACGCCAGCAACCCAGAAGTTCCAGTCGCCCTCCCAGAAGTCCAGCATAGCCTACAGGAAGACGCCATTATGGAAAAAATGGATTTGTGACAAAAAGACAGACGCGTCAGGCGTTAAGCGTCAGCCTTTGCCTTTCAAGCCCCAAGCCCAGGTCTGCATTGGGCGGGATAGGAATGGGCTTTGATTGTGGCTTGGGGTTATGGTAGGTTGGGCGAGATTTGAAAGCCTTGAGACCAGCATAAAACATCGTGCCCAAGATGTCTTCACGCGGCATTCCCTGCCAATCTCCTCGCAGGCTCTCTACTTGAACTCCAACCTCCTTACACCCCATGACATCTAGAAAGCCACCCCCAAAAATGCTGATGCGGGACTTGCTCACCTGGGGTGTGACCACCAGCAGAGGCCCTGTAACTTTGAAGTCATGGCTGCAGTGCAGGAAAAGCAATTGGTGCAACGGAAGCACTTTCAGAGAGGAACACTTCCTGAAGGCCCAAAACGCTCCGCGCACAAAAGCCATGAAAGCCTAGGAAGCACAACATGGTTCACCCGTAGGTCAACGAGCGCTGCTCGCACACCCATAGCCGATAGCTGAAAGGAAACGGGCAGAGCGCTCGGGGCTCCGCGCATGCCACAACATTCCAATACTGAGCAGCGTTTTCCGTCCCCATGGTCTCTTGGCTTTTGGAGATGACCAGTTTCCCTCCTCAATTTTCAGATTTAGACCTCGCCTTCCACCACGTGACCCTGCCTGCTACACGTGATCCTAAACAAAAGGGGTGAGAGCACGATCCATGTCACCGTCAATTCTGTGCCTGTCCACTAGCTGAATGCTTAAGCTCGCCCTATCCCCTCTCTGGACTCCAGTCGCAGTTTTTAGCGGCTTTGGACATGTCGGCCATTGGTGGCTTGCTTCTTGCATACAAGCCCCCGTTTTCAAGGACGCCAGGGTGCGTGTCTTTGCAGCCATGCCTCCCAACTTCAACCTCCTTCCCAAGTAACCCCGGCCCACGCAAGGCTCCCCAACGCACATGAGGCCTTGCAGGAACGTGGCCACCGTGGCCGTCTTGCCCAGGCCCATGTCATCCGCCAGCACGGCGTGCTTCCCCGCAGCCCACATACGGCGCAGCCAGCTGAGCGCCTGAAGCTGATGCGGGTATAGCCGTGCGCCCATAACGTAGTTCGGCTGCTCTGAGAGGTCCGCAAGCGCGCGTGACTCGTACACCGTGGCTTCGGCCAGGGCCTCTGCCGCGGCCTCGACTGCAGCGCGAGAGGCCTTGTGTAGTGCCCGCTTGCATCGGGCCCACATAGCCGTGTGAAGCGCCACGTACTCAGGTAGCAGCAGCAGCTTGGTGCCTTCGGCCTAAGGCAGTGCGACAAGGCGAATGGCAGAAGCCGAGTGCCGGGAATTGATGGCCACGGAAGCGTGCGACATGGAAGAGTGGCAACACTATAATAGCACGCCGGTTTCGTACAACGTTTCTGCCCCTGACATTCTTTATCCCTAATACCATAAAATATCGAAGCAATCCCCGAATAGAACGTCCCTGTAAGCAGCCCGGAAGGCCCTAACGAGCTCTGAATACACATTATGATCTGTGATCCTGTGCCCAGCGCCTCTTGTGCACGTGTGTCCTTACCTCCCATGTAGCGTGCTCGTACCCCAGGCCGCACCACTTGACCAGCAGCTCCCAGCCAGGCCCAGTCGGAGACGGCCGCCTCGACACAAACCGTTCGGGCCGCGTCCATGTCTCATCGACGGCATTGCACGGCCGGTCGCCGTGACGCTTCTTAAAGTTGAGCAATTTCCGGCGCGCCATCCCCATCAGCACACTCTCCTTCACCCACTCGTTATGGATATGGCTGCGATGCGCCCATTTCACCAGGTACTCCGGCTCCCGGTCCGTCGCCAGCGCACCCAACATGTCTCCACCGTCGACGCCCTCCAGACCTCCGGGGCCTCCCACCGCATTGTCAGCCTCGTCTCCGAACCCCAAAAGTGCAGCCGCCGCGTCAGCCTCGTCCGTGGCCATGCGGTCGGTTTGGTGGCCGCCGGCGCCACCGCCGGAAACGGCCGCGCCGGTGGCGAGGATGTTGCTGGGGATGGCCGCCGCGGCGGCAGCCTTGCTTGCGGCAGCGGCCGCCGCGGCAAGGGCATTCGCCGCCGCCACCGCATCGGCAATGGCCTCTGCGTTGGGGGATCCGGCCGCGGAGCTCTTCCTCAGGCGGTGCAGGATGCGATGCCGCTCCAGCTCCAACTGGCGCTGGCGATCCCTGCAAACAGGGTGTGACATGTAAGCCTATCGTACTGTGCATGCGTTAAACATCAGCAATGCACAGGGAGTAGCGGGGCCATCCAGAAGATTCCTACCCCTTCCCTGCCCAACATCTGCATCTGCATCGCCCCACCTCTCCTGCGCCTTCTCCAGCTCCGAGAGCGGGAAGCGCCACCCGTAAATGGCTTCTACAAAATTCTTCTGCACGGGCGCCACGCCAGTGGTGACCCCCACGGCAAATTGATCCGCGGTGTTAACCAGCAACGGCTCCAGCGGAAGTTCATCAAGGAAATCGTCTTCCTCATCGCTGGGTCTGGGGGTTCAAAGACGGTCATGTCATGTCACGTCATGTCAGGCACGGCGCAAGAGCCTCCGTAACGCGCTGGAAGGACGCTTTACTGAAAACCGAAAAGCCAGGCCGGTATGCAGGAGCGCGTGCGAGTGAGTGAAATGCACAGCCACAAGACGTAATCAGGCCTGGGCGCTTGCTTTTCAGCTAACAACCCGGAAGACTGCAAACCTGCACTATCCTGGTACACAGGAATAAGAGAAAGAGCGCCCGATGTCCTTTACTGTTGTGCTTGCTCTAGGGCGCCGTTCATCTGGCCGACTATGCACACTCCCTCTGCGGGGGACCAACCATAACTGCTGCGCGCCCACTCTAACGGCTGCTCATCACCGCTGTGGATGTTTGATGGGTTCACTCCTGCCACTATGGCAACAGCAAGACGCCGTCGCCAGCCAGCCTTGCAACCCGGACACCGCCCACGGCCCCGGGCCCTTCCACTTGCAGTGCCAGAGAGCCAGACGCACTCAAGTATTCATTACCCTAGTATTGAATATTGAAGAAACGCACCTCGGCATGATGCCTCGCCTGCCACGGCCCCGCCTGCCGCCGCGGCCGCGGCCCCTACCGCGCCGGCCACCGCGACCGCCACCGCCGCGGCCGCGGAAGCCCCGGGCAACTGCAGCCTGGAAATGTGCTGGGGCACCCCAGCCACCGTCTGAGTCACTCTGAAAGTCCTCCTCGGTGAGCCCTGCCCGCGCGGCGCCCCCAAGCAGCAAATCGTCGTCCAGGCTGGCGCCCTCCAGCTTGGGCGCCACTCCACCACCGTTTCCGTCCGGTGCCAGCAGGCTGGCAGCATTAGCCGGCTGCTCAGCATGGCGCATGGCCGCCTCAGCATGGGCGATTGAGGTGCGCAGGTTGGGGTCGATAATGGGGCCAGATTCCCCACCGTTGCCGCTGATGTCGCCCACTTTGAAGGGTTTCAGGCAGTCCAGGGGCAGCCACGCGTACTCAGCTTCCTCATCATCATCATCCTCGCCTGCGAGCAGGGCAGAAAAGACACGGCTCCCTAACTCAGCCGCCACACTCCAGAACCCATCCAATCGGCCACTTGAGTAGCCTCTTCTTCCCGCCACCACTTACACGCATTTCCCGTCGTCCCGCGGGCCATACCAGAACGCGGTTCTTTGGATGTTGCTTGATCGCAAAATAAACAGTCCTACATCCTTGAGCTCGGCAATCCTTATTAAACTTATACCTAGACCCGCTCCACCGACACCCTTGCTGGACGAGCTTGGCTAGCTGCCGCAATCGCAGTCCAAACCTAGCGCTACCAAACCACTAAGGCAAAGCTAGGGAGGAAAAGTGGCTATGCAGCTACAGGGGTCTTGCTCCTGAAAGCTGGACTATCTATCGTTCATGGCCAGGACTATCCATCGTTGATACATAGTTCCCATCGGCGCAGACGTTTTTTCCTTCACGCGCGCGCACACACGCACAAGCAGCAGGTGCCCCTTCCAGGTACCCCTCCTCCTTCGGGACCCGGTCCCTCTCCGCCAATGCCTTCCGAACCTCCCGGACCCCGTGCCGTTCGGAGAAGCCCTTCCTCTTGCATGCTGCCTCACCAACGCCCAGCGCCCGCATGCTGGCGGCCACGATACCCTGTGCCGTGTCCAGGCGCTCCTCCACCTCTCCGGGGATCCCCTTGTTGGTGAAAAACACCACAGGGATGTAGAGGAGGACTGAGCTATGACCGCCGGGCGGCGGACCGACCTGCAGAGAGCAGGAAACGTCTATAAGTCATGCTAGCCTCAGGTGGCTAAGGGTGTCAATGCTCATCCCCGCTGCAATTCCCGTGTGGATCCCGACATCAGGAGGAGCTATCCGTAGATGCGAACAGCGTGCTGGTGATGGAGAGAACCTAAGTTTGTTCAAAATGTAATTGGATTCCCCAAAACGGACGCAGCGCCAGATCAGAGGAGCAGACCAAGGTGGACATGCGCGCCCACGTCGAGCCGCTTCACCAAGCGCAGTTCACTTCACCGCAACCCACAGCCGATTGGCCTAGGCTCATTTGCTTTCCCCAACACACCAGACACATCAGGCCTTTGTAAAACTGATCAAGATGCTATAACCATACTGAATCGCATGTATATCACAGCTTTGCATTTCTAACGGCTGCTGCTGGTGGTGCTACGGGAGCCCTACCTCCCGGGGAACCGCACGCCGCCGGACGATCTTCGCCGGCCACCAGTCGTGGCCCTCCACCTTCGCCCAAACAACCCGCCCCGGTCGCAGCGTGTCCCGTGGGTAAGGAAATTCTGGGCGCTGCAGCAGCACGTGTTCTGCCGGGTCCATCATCATGGGGTTGACCTGGTGGGACGAGGTACGGAATACGTACATTTTACGTACCAAGTAACGGTAGGTACGGCCATGCTTTTCCCAATCGGCAAGGTATCGGGGCAGCCCACGCTGGGCAACTCTATTGCGGCAAGAATGGGGGCGGGTGACCCGCGAAGCAAGCATGCGACTCCGGGGCACCCGAGCTTTTACCAAGCAGTACATGGGTTGTGGCGGCACTGCACGTGCGCGGGTGACAGGGCGAGGAGAGGAGATCATGGCCTGGCGAGAGGAGCGATCACGCGGATGGATTGTTCGGGCTCATGCACGCCAACGGACGTAATCCACCCCGCAGGCAGGGGAAACACACACCTCTGTATCGTACATGTCTCCCTCGCCCGCTACGCCCATCCCAAGCAGCGCCTCCGCGGCTTCACTGACGCCGCGCAGGCCCCTGGCGAATGCGCGCCCTCCGGAGCGGCTCCGGGCCAGGGCCCCAGCCGTGGCGCGTGCCCCCCGTCCACCGCGGCTGGCTCCCCGCCCCCCGCGGCCCCCACGCCCGCCGCGCGGCGTCAGTCCACGCCCACGAGCACCGCTGACGCGCCCGCCTCGCCCGCCACGCCTGGCAGGGCTGGGGATGCCAGGAGGCAAAACATCCGATCCCGCACGGCGGACCTTCGGGCGGTTTCCAAACTTTGCCCGCATGCGCTTGCCGCCTTCGAGGTCGTCTTCGGCACCGTCGCCGATATCGTCATCGCCGTCGACATAGTCATCCTCACCCCTGACATACGACCACGGATGTGCAATTCAAGAAATAAACTATGTCCGAATTCAAATTTTAAGAATAATTCGGGTCAAATAAGTGCAGAGGAACGAACCCGCCTTACCCTTCACCGTCATAGTACTCCGGCTCCGCCTCCTCGAAAGGAGGCTCCTCGTACTGCATCTCGTGTTGCTGATTCTCATGTTGCTGTTCTTGTTGCTGTAAAGCAGCAAACGGCATACAACCTGATAACCATGCGCACAACGAAAGCTGAACATACACCGACAAAGACTCAAAAGCAAGCCGAACCTGGAGCGCCAGTATATGATCAATCTCCTCGTTTGATAGCGCTTGCGGAGTCATGCACGATGCGTGTCGCATGTCCCAGACGTTGTGCTTGCACTCCCAGTCTTCGGGCAGCTCGTCATCCTTTAGGTTGTAAGGCACCTGTTACGTTGGAAGCCATATGCAAGAGCAGTGAAAGATGTCAAACTTTCATGCATGCAAACACAAGCTTTAATAACCGCTGCACGTCATGCGCACCTTGCGCCATTTTTGACATTTATTGCATTGCACCCATTTTTGCATCTCAGGTCGCTGAATAAATCGCTGCCTGCTTTGACCGAGCGCCAGACTTTCCGGTGCGCACGACAGGCCCTGGGTCGGTCGCGACGGAGAACCTCCTCGCAACTCCTCACGGCTGCAATCGGCAATTTCATGAGAGAAAAGGTGCATATCAATTGGAAGAAGTCAACCTCGGAAGCATGCCAGGATGCACGTGAACAAGGGCCGCACAGGTTCACCTTGCCGCTGCCACAGAAGCAAGCGCCCCGAGAGCATCTGCAACATCGGCCATTTCATGCATCTCTTCATCAGCCTCCGCGACTGACATTTCACAAGCTTCCTGCGGTGCATTGTAAAATTGAGGCCCAAATGATTTGCAGAAGACATAATCAGGAAGAAATATATGAAATATATTGAGAGCATGCATTAGCGATTGAGTTCAGCTGCGGTCCACGCCCTAAGCCTCTGACTGAGCCACCGCCACCTTGAACGAGCTGGCTTCCCAGGCTGGTTGTAAACAACAAATCAGGCATAATACACGTTACCGCATTGCATGAACTGAATCTATTGCTATAAAAAGAACACTCCGGGAACCACGAGTCAATTGTTTTACATATATGCCCTCACTACCAGGTTACAAGATGCTTCCAGTAATTCATTAACTTAACCACAGCATATACAACATCAAAGTACCTAATGTTATCACGCCTGAAGCTAGGACGCCAAGCAACCCCAAACAAGTCATCTTTGCATACCTTATCGAATGCAACCTCAAAGCCTAGCTCCTTTCCAGTGCTTTAACACAGACATTGCTGTGCTAAAATTGACACGAAGATGTTCTGAGTTTGGGGCATTTTTTCACAGTACAAGAGAAGGTCATGCTGAGTAAACGTCAAAGAAAGCAGGGCATAAGCAGTATGTTGGTTAGAGTCATTGAAAGAGAACGAGCCCTTGCAGTTGAGAATTTTTTGTTCGGTGACGCCGTACAAGTGTCTTCCGTGTAGGTGGTTCTCTGCGTGCGCCTAGCGTAGCTATGGAAACGCACGCATCGCATTAAAGCCTTTGTGTTAGGTACTGCACGTTGGGGCTAGTAACGGACGCACAGGGCTCATTTGCCGCCTAGACGCTTTATTGAGGGAACGTTTGACAAACGTCTTCATCATAAATACGATTGTGTGTATTGCAGCGACTGTAGGGCCTTGGTTTGAGCAGGGAGCCTGCGTTTCAGAAAGGCATGTCTCAGAACTTCTCAGTATGTCCTCGACCCGCGTGGACGATTATGCTGGGGCATGAGGAAAGCTATCTCGTCCTACGGAACACCTGCAATTGGGAACCCATTGAAAAGGCCCCTCCTGCCCAAGGATTATGCGCTGTCAACAGCTGTCACGTGCACCTTTCCCCCCTTGCATCTGGTATCGGATTATCTCCCCCCGGCAAATGCCAGATCGTGCACTCGTAATGCTAACTTGCATTTAAGTATTTCTAACGATGAGGGTTCCGCCGTGTAACCATGACGCTGATCGAATGTGGCACACCGGTTGGTCTCGAGGGGTCTAGCCAACTCGGTAGATCCGGACGTATAATAGAACCTCATGCCGCCCGGCAGATCGTGGTTATGTTCCACAAACTGTACTCGCTAGGGTGCCCCCTGCCTTTCCTCCTAGGTTCCCATGAAAATTGCCGAGGACGCGTTGCCGGGGAAAGCCAGGCACCAGAAGCTTGCTTTCGACGCCTCTTTTCCTGATCTACAAAAGCCACCCTACCTCCAGTTGCAACGTCGTCCACCATCAGGGGAGCTCCTCTCTGCAGCATTGGCCTGCGGTACACCTGTCCTTCGGGCGACTTTGCCTTATGGGGACGGTACGGAATTCCGCGCCTCTTCACTTTCCATTTCCACACGAGACATGGCTTGCCGCACTTCGTAGCAGAAATAGGTGCAACGATTGAGTCGTCTGCCTTCACTCGATTTTCCTTGTTACGGCAGTTCAAGTTAAAATTGCTTACGTGGGGTGACCATGCCATCATCCAACAGCTAGCTCATGGGATCTGTAAAGCTCAGACCCAGATTATCCCTTGCAAAAGATGCGCCACCATCTGCTGGCGCGGGTTGCTTACCTTGTGTTGCCACGTTACCACCTGTAACGAGGTCACACTCCTGTCCGTAGGAAGAGTGCCATCCTACACGGTTGCACGGTCCGCCTGCACCATTTTTCTGCGGCTTCCCACAATTTTAAGCTCACTTTTTCAGGCTCGCTCCAACGCAAAAGCGAACTCACAAATCTGATAGAAATGCGCACATGCATGCACACACACACACACACACACACACAACCCCCTAAGCACTTCCACCTCGCGGCGGCTCGGTCC
This sequence comes from Volvox carteri f. nagariensis, assembly GCF_000143455.1. Taxonomy (NCBI): domain Eukaryota; kingdom Viridiplantae; phylum Chlorophyta; class Chlorophyceae; order Chlamydomonadales; family Volvocaceae; genus Volvox; species Volvox carteri. The sequence continues at coordinate 1,349,530 of NW_003307563.1, forward strand.
AACAAAAACACACCGACGTACGAACACCCTACGCGAATGGCCTCGAGATTGTGATTTTCTTCTGCCGCAAGTGACACCCCTGGCCGCGCTACCGCCATCAGGGATCGAGGCATTTCCAGCAAGGTCGCAGTCTGCACCAGCGGAGTTCCCCTCAGGCTCGTTCGTGTGCACGTCGGTCGTTAACTTCTCAACCCTAAGCCAACACAAGTGCTGTCCATATTCAAAGAAACAATATACAAGGTCTGGCAGACCTTGCTGCCCCGATAATCTCAATATACATCACCCAACTGCCGAGTTTGATGGAAATCACCCTGCACCAAAAGGCCCAACATCGCCCCTGTCAGTAACTGTCACTGCCACCGCCAACACAAGTTAGAAGCACCGGGGAGCGTCATATTTACTCCGGTACCAGCGCCGACGCAGCAAGGCCACTACCACAGCTTCCCCGCCCTTGCCAACGTCAGCAATCTTCACCATCACCGCTACAACTTGTCTAACAACATGTATCACCATACGCACTCACACACTTGCACCACTACTACATGTTCACCTCTGCACCGCTCCCGACGCTTCCCACAACACCTGCGAATGCCCGAGCCGGAGCACTTTGCAGTGGCAGGCAGCAGCACTCCCATCCCCCATGCATGAGCATCCACACCGAAATGCGGTTACGAGCCCTATGGCGGCGTGTAAGGCGGTAACGCAAAAAGTCACCAATCTTCCCGCTCTGAAACTACGGCGGTACTACTGCGCGTCATCGCAGATCACCACCCGTGCCGGTGACAAAGGCGAACAGGCACATGTCCACAGGCACGTCGACCATCCGTTTGGTCAGGCGCGCTCTGGGTAGGTAGCTGCCACAGCGACTACATGCCAAAGAGCAGACACCCATCAGATCGGGGACTCCCACGGTGAACGAGGACTAAATAATTATTGGCGGGCTAGCCTGCCGAGCTAAAAAGGTGGTCCGACGCGCCTGCCAAAAACGCCGCCACTTGCCAAGCCAGCGTCGTCCGCCAGGAAGGAGCAAAACCCAATAAGGGGGTCATCGTGGGGGATAAGGGGACCGCAACCTCCGAGGCGTCATTGCGTCCGTGCCAGCTGCGCCAGCAGGGCGTCTCGTCGACGCCGCAGCGCCGCTACCGTCGCCTCGCCCGCCACCGCTTGTCCACACAGCTCATGCAACCCACTCAACAACGCGTCGCAGTGCTGCTTCATCGCAGCAACCTGACCCCGCGCGCCCGCCGCCAGTACCGCCAACGCCGCCGCGTCGGCTCCCGGCAAGGCCGTTGCCGCCGCCGCCGCCGCTGCCGTTGCAGACGACGTCGGCGACGACATGGAGACGTGTTGTACGGGCAGTTGCTGCGGTCTGGTGCCCTGGCTGGTCGAGGCCATGATTGAAGCAGCGGCACTAAGCTCCTGGTAGGCAGTGTGCCCTATATGGCCCCCCAGGTTGAGGACGTGTAGCTCTACGGGCTCCATCAGCATCTCCCCGGTGGCCTTGACAAGACGGGCCTGGTAACATCTGCATACAAATAAGACGTAAGACATTACAAGTCGAACTAGAGACAATCAGCTGCTGCCATGGGAGCCCTTTCACCAAATGGAAGTCCTTTTCCAAAGTTAAGATGAGCAGCAGACGGGCCCAAGTGTGTATGATGTGTGCAACAGGGGGGTATATCTTGGTAGCTACCCTGCGAAACCCTGCCTCCCCCGGTATTTCGGGGCACCCTCATCCAGTCACCCTAGTCAACTTCTCAGTGGATCGCTCAGGTTCCGCACCCACCACCAGCATCCAACGGAATCTGCCGGATCGACGGCGGCCCATCTCCATTCCTGGTCGGCGCGCAAGTCAACTTTATCCCAGGTCACCACCGTCCATCCACTAGGGGGACAATACCTTCCACCATCGGAAGGATTTTCGACCCTGACAGGTCTCGATCCCGGAATCTCCCGGGGGCAATGGTCGTGCGTTACCAGTAGTGCCTAACCTAGTATAAAGTATGTATGTATGCAGCTGGCGCACCTGAATTGCCACGTTAGCGTGGCGCCGTTGTGGTCGGAAGACGTTGTGACCAGGAGCAGCAGCACCGCCTGCTGACTGTCGTGCCGCCGTCGCAGCTGCCGTCGCAGTAGCGCCAGCGTCACAGCGCTCTCACGCATGGACGGCCGTAAGAACCCGCTGGTGCCGGATGACGCAGCAACGGCGGCAGCGGACGCGGGCGCGGGCCTGTACGACAGCCACCCCAGCAGCGGCGCCGTTTGCTGCGAAGTCAAGCCATCCAATGCCGACTCTGCACACAACAGTCAGTTTGCAAGTGCAACAGCAACCCCGGTCGGAGACGGGGCCGCGCGTGTGTGTGTGTGCTCTTAAATAAACTGAGGCGCGAGGCGTATGTGAGTATGCGGGTATGTGTGTCTGTCTGTGTGTCTGCCTGCATGTCTGTCTGTCTATCTGTCTGCGTGTCTGTCTGTGTGTCTGTCTTTGTGCATGTGTTGATATGCGGCTGTGGCAGCTGTGGGGTATGATGTTTTTAAAGGTTCCCAGGCCAGGCGACAGGAAATCACGTAATCCATGCCCTTGCCGGGCAGCGGCACCACGATCACCATGCCCAACTTCGTCCCGCCACACACACACACACACACACACACACAAACACAGACACACACACCGGTCCCCTTTCTCGCGGCTCGTATAAAAACTACTACGTATTAAAACACTCACGACCCACCGGATAGCTCCCCGACCTCGTCGTAGAAGCTGCACATCGTCGCGCAACACATGGCTGCGGTGACTGCGGCACGGGACTCAGTAACGGTGGCCATATCTGCAGGTGGGTGGGGGGCCGTGGCGTGGCGTGGCGAAGACCGTGTTAATAAACCGCAAATCAATCCGTAGATCAAACGCAGTGTTGAGAGGTTGCTAAGACCGTCCGTGTGGATGGTCGCCTTGGCCTAATAATGGGTTTGGATTGCGGGGCCCTTGCTACGCAGATGTGCGGCTGAGCTCTCGTTGAAGGTGGGTGGTTTGCAGGAGGATGTCAGCAGGCAGGCTGTCTAGCAGCGGCAGACCGGGATGCGGGGAACGCCGACTGTATGCCACGAGGGATGGGGCATACTTCACGTGGAGGTGAAAGCCGTGTGATGTGGGTTCATTCATATGGAGATAGGGCGACAGGCCGGTCAACGCTGTGCTAGGCTACGGCTCAGGGCCCCGACGTGCCCTCGGCGATAAATACGTATGCGTGCATGTTGATGAAAAGACGGGCTAGATAAAGAAGAAAATGGGTAGAGCCGCTGGGGTATCATGGATGTCTATTAACAACAGGTGAATCTTGCAGGTTGGGTGTGTGGGCCGGTGTAATGTTTGAAAGTTAAAGCCTGGGCTGGTCTCTGTGGCCCTAAATAAAATAGTCTCTATCCTAAAAAAATCAGCAACCCAGCCTCACCGTCGTAGTCCCGTAGGTGCTGCGTTGTCGTCGTGACCGTTTCCCCTGCGCACCTCCCCAACAGCGTTTCGGCGATTATCGCTGAGCTTCCTTTGGTTGTTATGCGGCTCATGTGACTTTTCCTCATGACGTCTTACCAAAAAGCAAGCCATCACATGGCGCTCCGCCAGTCGTCACCGTGTATAGTGTTGTTGCAATGTTGGCCCCATGCATGGTGACTTTCACTAGCTTATCAGGTGTAATGTGTTGATCCATGGTCTAACTAAGCAAGCGACCAAAACTCGCCGCTAGACGCTGTGCTTGACAAAGTTTACCACGGCGTGCGGCAACCTTGAAAGTAAAACTAGTGCGGAAAATAGACTCTAAATTCTATCATTTGCTATAATTGTTGACGGTTGGTGCGAGCCCGTACGACGTCTTTTCAGTTACTTTGGAGCTCTCGGCGCTGCAGCTCCGCCGTAGCAAGCCAGCGGGAAATATGGATAGTAAGTCGCATGTGATAACCTCACATTAGCATTCGTGACGGTGCCACGCCAGCTCAGCCAAGCGGCCGCATTCCTGTGGCCCTTTGCACCTAGCTCCTTTAGCTTCAAATTCTTACTCTCTCTACGATAATTTACTATTAGCCTGCCATAATGAATCAGGGTGCCCGCCTTGTAAGTGCTGAACCCTAATGCCTGGGCCCCATGGCGCACATATCTAACGGAGTAGAATTTTTTTCGGGGTTCCCTCAGGTAAGCGCTTTCTAAAAGCCTTGAAGATATCAAGATAATGGTTTCCTTTAATGCGCCCTTTGCATGTCCCCAAATTGTCCAACCCAAGCTTTCAACAGCCAGCGCTGCTTAAGTATAGCATGCGTGTCGTTGCCGCGATGCAGGTCTACCCCGGCACCATGCTGAAAGTCGAGGAAGGCCAAATGTGTGCGGTCCTTTGCGCAGCAGACGACAGGCCGGCCAACGACTCGGCCACGGCAGCAGGGTGCGTGCGCCCGTCTGCATCCAGAAGCAGTGTACCAGCGCACGTCACTCGCGGGCTCCCCCCCCCCTTATCGTTTCCCAGCCCGCGACCCCCGCCTTCCCCCCAAAACGCCCGTGCCTCCTGAATCCCAGCCCATCACACTTGCGCTCCCTTTCCTCCCCCCCCCTTTCCTCCTTCCATCTCCCACCATCCCTCCCTCATGACCTCCCACCTCAAAAACCATCTTCCCAAACCGCCGACCAACTTCCAACTTCTTCAACTCCTTGGGTCCCCACCGCACCGCACCGCACCGCAGGCGACCCAGTCTGCGGCAAAACCAACACCGTTTCCAGCGGCCAGCAGCTCGTCCGGGCTCCAAGGACACCTCAGCTATTGCCGGCGGGTTTGCCGAAACCCCCTGCCCCGCCATTGCCACCGCCTCTGGCAACACCAACTCTTATGAAAAGAGGTCCCCGGGGCCCCGTGGGTCCACCAGCCGTGGGGACGAATACCTTGGTGATGATGATGATGATGATGAAGAGGAGGAGGTCGAAGAGCAGGACGACTTTGCGGATGGGGCCACAGCGACTGCCGGAGACGGCAGCAGCAGCAACGGCGATGATGAGACTGAGGAGACGTTTTCGGAGCTGTCCGATCCGGGTGGGACAGAGGTACGCGGGTATGTGTGTGGGGGGGTTATGTGGTGGGGGGTGTGTGTTGGCGTGTGTTGGCGTGTGTGGCGTGTGTCCTTTCAGTGGTCACAGATACTGGGGTGGGACAAGAACTGGCGAGGAGAATGTCATGTCGATAGAGCAACTGCATGTGTGTGTGTGTTTGTAACTGCATTTGGGGGGGCCCGTAGCGGGGAGAAGGATGTGTGTGTGTGGGGGGGGGTCCGGACCAGGAAGGGTGTGGGATCATGAAACTCACAAGCTTAAAGCCTTTTCCCCTCACGTACCGTTACATGTTGACGACACTGTGCGTGCCGACGGTGCTGCTGCTGCTACTGCTACTGCTACTGCTACTGCTACTGCTGGTGTTTGTGTTGGTGCTGCTGCCGGCATGTTCCTTTCCTTTCAGGTCGTATTCGTGCGGGAGGGTGTAGCTGTCTGGCCGGGTGCTCGTTCAGAGCGCATACTGGGCCGCCTCTCCTTAGTCAAGCAATGCAATGTGCTTTTCATGGCGTGGCTGCCGTACAGCCGCGGCGTACTGCACGAGGACGGCACGTTCCGGGTAGCTGCCGCCGTCGAGGCGGGCGCGGCGGTGGCGGCGGCGCCGTCGTCCAACGCCGCCGCCGCTGCTGCTCCGACCGCCGCCGCCAGCGGATGTGGCGGGGTTGTTGGGGATGGAAGCAGCGGTACGACAGGTATCGGCGATTGCTACGGGGCTGGTGATGTCGTACGGATGTGGAGGCGGGGATGCATGGGGCGGGCAGGGGTGGGTGTACCTAGGTTTGGGTTCTTATTCCTCCTAAGCGACATTGTGTGGGGTGGGTGGGTGGGGGGTTGAGGGGTTGGCAATATGTGGCGGTGGTCCTGGTTGTGTTGCGGTGCTGATGATGGTGCTGTTGAAAATGATGATTATAATGAGGGGAGGGGGAGGGGGAGGAGGAGGGGGAGGGGGAGGGGGAGGAGGAGGAGGGGCAAAAGCAACCCCACCGGCAATGCACGTATGCGCAATAAGGGAGACAAGCACTATTATTTGGGACTGGGGGATGGCGGCTGATGACCCCTCGGGGGTGGGGTGTCTCGCATTCGCGGACACCATGCCGGAGAACTGCGAGGGGAAGGGGTGAAGGGAAGGGGTGAAGGGAAGGGGTGAAGGGAAGGGGTGAAGGGAAGGGGTGAAGGGAAGGGGTGAAGGGAAGGGGTGAAGGGAAGGGGTGAAGGGAAGGGGTGAAGGGAAACAAAGCTACCTGGCGCGCGCGTGTGTGTGTGTGTGTGTGTGTGTGCGTATTGGGTATTGATTGTGTGTATTTTGGGGGCAGGGGAGGGCTGCCGTGTCGGCAACCTCATCACCTCATCCCTCCTCCTTGCACTCGCTCTTTCCCCCCCCTCCCTTCTACTACCACTGCTCTCGATCAACCCCCTCATTCATTCCTGAGATATGATTCCCCCTTCTCTCCACCTTTGCCGCAGACCGCACTCAGTACGCGGTGCACCCCATCCCCCTGTCCGAGGTACGAGCACTCCGCCGCCGTACACCCCCTCTCGGCCTGGGCTGCCCCTCGCTGGTAGTGGTGCTGACCTGCGGAGTCGCCCTGCCGCCCCTCTACTTTCAGAAAGGGGGGATGAAGGCATTCCTAAACACACTTAAGCAGGTGTGTACGGCTGTACGGCAATGGGGGCTGTACTGCCGCGATGCACTGCTGATTTCTCTCCATCCTCCGCACCGCGATGCTGCCGGCCCGCTGCTGCCCTACTTCTTGTACACTCTTTCCTTGGCAGCAGCAGCTTCATTCGTTCGTGGTTCGTCTTCCCCTCACCTCACCTCTCCCCCACCTCCTCACCTCCCTCCCTCGTGGTTCGTCTTTCCCCCCTCCCCCCCCGCCGCAGCACGTGATGTTGCTAAGGTCCGCAGGTGACGCGGACACCTACCTGGTTAACGACACCGCCGACCCCCTCAGCCGCAGCCTCACCGCCCTGCAGCTAGCTGAAGTGCTCATTGGCGGCCCGCCGCCGGGCGCATCCGCGACTTTCAAGCCGGGAGAAGGAGTGGTGGCGCCGGCGGCAGCCGACGGCGGCACTGGTGCCGCCGCCGCCGCCACCTGGGTTACAACGCCAACGGCGGGGCTGGGACTGGCGGCGGCGGCGGGGCTCGACGGCGGCGCCGGCGGTGGCGGCGGCGGGGGGTTTGCGGAGGCAGTTGGGGGTTGGGGGATGGGTTGGGGGATGGGGGGGTTTGGGAGTGGGGTTTTTTGGAGCTGGGCGGATAGACCCGTGGCGGTGGCGGCGGCGGGGGAATCAGTGGTGGGAGGTACGGCAGCAGCGGCGGCGACGGCGGTCGGCCTCGGCGGGTTCGAGGCCGTTGACGGGGGCAACAGCGACGCTGACGATGGCGACGCGGAGGTTGGCGGCGGCGGCGGCGGCGCTTCCCTCCACGGCAGCAGCAACGGGCTGCGTCAGGCCAACGCATGGGCGTACGGCATTGTGGAGGCTATCAACAGGTTCGTACAAAATGTACGGGGTACGGCTTCCGGCTGGATTAATGCTCTGGATGACCTGGACGAGGAGGACGATGATCTGTATGACAACGACTACACCGCGCCGCCGCACGATCACGGTGTCGCATCGCCCCCGCCACCGTCGCCGCCGTTGCCCCACGCAGCGGCGGCGGCAACATCAGCTGTGCACGGAGAGGGGCCAACCGCTGAGGCAATGCGGCAAGGCCGGACGGACCCCGGCGCAAGTGTCCAGCCTCTGCCGTACGGCGGCGGCGGTAACCGTACGGCGGCAGCGGACCACGCAAGCTTATCGGCTGTGGCGTCGTCCTCACTAACCGCTACCGCCGCCGCTGACGGCGCCGTCAGCGGCATCGGGGCCTCTTCAGAGGTCAATACCGCCGTCGGCGATTTCGAGCTGGTAGATGGCGGCAGCTTTTGGGGCGAGGCAGCGGCGCACCCGCCGTGCCGCCGCCGGCAGCGGCCGCCGCCGCTGTCGCCTGAGGAGTGGGCGGCCATGTTCGACGCGGGTACGGCGCGTGATTGTATCCCTGTTGACGTTGACCAAGAGGACCTAGGATTTCGGGGCGGGGGGTATTCCCCTGGAGCGAGGACGCGTCCTTCCCGTTCGATACATGGCCCATATCTTACAGGGCCCGGGGGTGTGGGGGCCCGCCAAGGGGGTTGGGGGGGGGCCGAGGGTCTCAACATGGCATTGCCACCATCCCAACAATACACCAATACTTGTCGGAAGCAGGTCTCCGCTTACACGTCGCACATCTCCGCATGTTAGGACATACATACATGCATACATACGCGTTTCGGCGTAAGGGGATGTTGGCGCATAGCGCAACATGTTTTCCGAGCTGCGCGCGTCGTACTTGTGTCGTACACGAGTGCTAAATGTTTTTTTATTATTTTTCCGCGGTCCCACTGCCTGTCGGGTCTGTCTGTCTGTCTGTCTGTCCCGCAGAGGGCCGGCTGGTGGGTGAGAACGCGCTCCGAGACCGGGTCTGTCTGTCGGGTTGTGTTCCGGAGCTGCGGAGGGAGGTTTGGAAACACCTGCTGGGGCTGTACCCGCGGGGCAGTACGGCAGCGGAGAGGGCGGCGCTGGCACAGGTACGAATGCTAATGGCTCGTGTGTGTGTGTGTGTGTGTGTGTGTGTGTGTGTGTGTGTGTGTGTGTGTGTGTGTGTGTGTGTGTGCGTCAGCACCGCGCAGATTGGATGCGTGTGTGGCTTCGTTGGGGTCGGGATGCGAGGGAGAAGTATTTTGAGGGCAGCGTGTTGTGCGTGTATTTTTGTGTGTTTGTACGTATGTGTGTATGTATGTGTATGAGGTGAGTGCATTAGCGAGTGCGTTTGTGGCATTCGCAGTTGAGGCCTTAAGGGCGCTTAGGAAGGGTTTTAGGGTTTGGAGGTTTGGACCCACCATCGCTCAGCTCCTCGCTTGCAGGGATGTCCCTCGCAGCTCATACACACACACACACACACACACGCACACACGTATTCCGCTTCCCGGCCTTTTTTCAGTTGGGGCTCTTAGCCGATTGGTTCGCTGTTGTTGTCGCTTTCCCAGTTAGCTGTCTTCTTTCTTTTACTTGTGCACCCTTGTCCTCCCCCCACCATCACCACCACCACCACCACCACCACACAGAAATGGCAGTCGGACTACAGGACGTTACGTCAGCAGTGGCAATCCATGGTGCCCGCGCAGGTACGTGCTGCCTGTGCGTGCGTTTGTATGTTTGTGTGCATGTGCGTTTGGGGGCCCCGAGTGGTGGCCGCCAACTGCAAAGATGCGCTGCAGTTTCTCAATTTTTTTTCCTTCGTCTCCGTCTCTCTGTGGGGGAAATATCCCACCTGTGTGTGTGTGTGTGTGTGTGTGTGTGTGTGTGTTCACCACAACCACCTCTACAGGAGGCGCGATGCGGCTCCTGGCGTTGCCACCGTACGGCAGTGGATAAAGATGTACGACGTACGGATCGCGGCCACGCGTTCTTCTCCAGGGAGGGTTCTGCGGGGCTGCGGGCGTTACGCAATGTGCTGCTGACACACGTGGTGTACGACAGGGATTTGGGTTACTGTCAGGTGCGTCTGTGTGTATGTGAGTCTATGTATGCATGTGTACATGTATGCATGTGTACATGTATATGCTCGTGTCTAGGTTCCCTGCTTACCTAATTCCCCCGAAAAAAACCCAACCCCAGTCCCATCCCATCTTCATCCCCATCCCATCTTCATCCCCATCCCCATCTCTTTAATTTAAAATTAAACACCGAAACCTGCTCTGATCCCAGAGGCACGTTTCGCTCTCCGTTGCCATTGTTCTCCTTGTGTTGAATCGTTCTCTTAATTTTTTGGCATTTTTAATTCCACACGAATGGATTCGTGGATTTCATTCTTAGGTGTATTTACAAGCTTAGCTACCTCAGTGCTTTGGGATTGCGGCCGTGCCGTGTATTGCCGTGCCGTGTATTGCCGTGTCTGTGCATTTTACTTTTTGTCCGTGTGCGACATCACACAGGGTATGAGTGACCTTGCTGCGCCCTTGCTGGTGGTGATGCGCGACGAGGCTGAGGCTTTTTGGGCGTTCGCGGCGCTGATGGAGCGGCTGGGGTGCAACTTCCACACCGATCTGCAGGGCATGACGTTGCAGCTGGGCGCGCTGAGGCAGCTGGTGCAGGTGCGACCTGCGAAGGGGCCGGTGGTGAAGGCGGCAATCATCGCGTCGTTCATGCGCTGTTGGTGGTGTTGGGCGTAATGATAAGGAAGGAATTGATACTTGCAGTCGTCCACTTTTTGCTTTTTGCATATCATTTTCTAGCCGCTCTCCCCCCCCTTCAAATGGCTACCTGGGTGATGGAGCCTGAGGGCCTGCGCGCTCCTGGCCACCTCTTACCACCATTTCCCCCACCTCCCACCCGCACCCCAGGTGTTGCATCTTTCCTCCTCCTTTCCTCGCAGCTTTCTCCGCACATTCATTCGTCTACTCCCGCCGCCATGTCTTGCCTTCCCGCCCTTCCCCCCCACACCTTTGATTTAGCTTGTGGACCCGCCGCTACACGCCTACCTTGAAAGACGCGACTGCCTCAGCTACTACTTCGCATTTCGGTGGCTGCTCATACTTTTCAAGCGCGAATTCAAGTAAGACCGGCTTGTATTATCGACCTTGGCGCGGGGATGGATGCATGCTTTTCCAAATGAATGTGGTCTGATCTGTTCATGGAGATGAAATTGTATTAGAAGCGAAGACAGTCATCCTCACGCTCTTATCCATGTTTTTTTTATTTTTCACGCAAAAAAATCTAATGGATGCCTGTTTCTTACTAGTTTGTCTGGAAGTTTTGCAATTTTAGTTAACGAAACTTGCATTTTGTTTTCCATGCCTTCCCCGCATCTCCGCGCGCGCGCACGATATCTGCCGCGGCGCAATCCTGTCCTACATCCTGCAACCTACATCACCAGGTTTGACGAGGTGTTGTCCCTGTGGGAGGCCTGTTGGGCGTGTCGCCGCACCCGCCACCTTCACCTCTACCTGGCCGCGGCAGTGCTGGTGCACCACCGGTGAGCAGAAAACCGCCCCACCCGCGCCCACGCCCACGCCCGCAGGCGTATTCTTATGCTTATGCGTGTGCGTGCGGAAGTTAAGCCAATAGCGAATAAATCCATCGCTTACGCACCGCACCGCACCGCACCGCATCGGTTGTTCCCCTCCACACATAGGCGGTTCGTCTTACCCCCTCCACACACAGCACCACACACACTCTCGCCTTGTCGCCGCCCTCATATCTGCCCCACCCAACAAACAAACATTTAAGCCCTCCCCTCCCCTCCCCCCCGGCAACCTGCTTCATTGCTCAGCCGTGTCATCCTGTCCTCCGATCTGGACTTTGACGGCCTTCTACGGCTGTCCATCGCCCTGGCGGGTAGGCTGGAGCTGCAGCCGCTGCTGGAGACGGCGGAGGCGTTGGTAGGGTATGCGGGCGAGGCGGGGCGGGAGGTGACTGCGGGGCTGCCTTGAAGTGGCTGCCGGGTGGTGGATGGCGGCGTAGGTAGGAGCTGCGGACCTGGGAAAGTCAGGTTAGGGGTGTGGCAGGAGAGGTTATGGGTAGCCTGGCTTGGAATCTATGGTACGTGTGTGTTTGCGTCTGTGTTTGTGGGTGTGGGTACGTGTGTTTTGATCTGTGGTATGTGTGTGTGTGGTGTGGAGGGGTATAGATGTTTAGTTGTGGGTTGGTTTGGGTGATGGTCAGGGTGGGGGTGGTCGTGGAGGGGAGAAGGCAGGATGAAGAGGGAGAGTGAGGTGTAGAAGTAGGGTGTTGTGTGTGTGCTGCTGGATGAGGTCGGCTGTCTTTGGGCTGTTTTTTTCTCTTTTCCTTACTCGACTCTTTCGTGGTTTTGAACTCGCGCCTTCTCGGTGCTCTCTTCTCTTCACATCTTTTTTGTTTTGTTGGAAAATAACTCATCTTTCCTGCGGCCTGGGTTCATCACAAAGGTGGGCGTGATGAGATTCCAAGCCGTCTGTTCGGACTTCGACCTGGCAGTAGTGGCAAGCCACGGGGAACAGTACTGCAGGGAGCGGCTGTCGGGATGTCGTACACTGGCGCGTTTATCGTACACCATCGATGGTTACGGTGCATGCAAGTGCAGATGGGTCTAAACTGGCGACAAAGTAGAGAGGTATAAACGCATACGTGGCACTGATTACGTGACGAAAGAAGCATACATGTTTGAGAGGATTTTCGTAATGTCCTAGTGGTCTGGTTCATATGCGCGGTGTTTCCTTTGTCGGAGGCGAGGAGGGAAACGCAAGGAGAGTTTTGGATGTTTTGCAGGGCGTTGAAGTTGACTTCAAACTTGGCTTCGGGGCAGCGGCATTGCTGCCAGTCACTAGCTAGGGCCCCTGCTCGACTGCTGATTGCAGACAGGATGCGGGAGGTCCGGAGAGGCCGACAGGTGTTGGAGCAAAGGTTTAAAAGGATAAAACCCGTCCCAATCTTTTAAGGCCGTCGTGGGCGGTTTCGGAGCCACGGACTCGCGCTGGCATTCAACTGTAGGTCTTCCAGTTGGCCCTACCCAACTGTTTCTTGTTCATAAGCTGTGCTTTTAGCGTGGGATGGAATTGACGTGCTGCAAAATGCCGTGTCCGGGTGTCTTTTTGTGCGTGCAGGTTTGGCCGCGTTTGCCGTTGCAACTCGCGTGCACGATCGGAATGGTGGTTTTGGGGGTTTTCTTTTGAGGAGGGGGGCTATCATTATGTGTTGGCATGCTGTATAGAATATTATGCAGCTGCCTGGAATCTGAGCTTCGGCCGTGTATATTGTTAGAAAATTGTGGGGCCGCAAAGGGAAAATGTATGGGATAACGTGCGAAGTTTTGGAGCACCCAGCTTTACATTCTAGTGTATTTCGTATCGTTTATGCCGTTAATGGCTTAGCTGCTATTGCGCAATCTTCGTTGGATTTCCCCCCTTTCGTCGTCGTTTTTTGGCCCTGGTAAGTGGCCGGTCGGCTTGCGTGTAGGTTGGTTGGCCGATGGCTGAGATAATGTAAAGACGTAATAACCTCTCTCAGCTGCGTCAGCGTCTCGAAGCCGACCAAATTCGTCAACCTGAGCAGTTAGTGACGTCGTAGACCGAATTTGCTACCTTACACCAGCACGTCGCTTAGCTGAAAACCAGGCGCAGTTATATAGCATGCTTGGACAACCATTCCCTGCCCGCGCATTGTTGAGTAAGCTAGGTTGATTGGTGGAATATGACTGAGAGGAGCTGCAAAAGGACTCGGAGCAAACGCTGTGCCGTTCCTAGACAGTGCGTGGGCGCATTCTTTAATTTGAACACATACAGGTTATAGCAGGAGTTATGTAGCAGCTTTATAATACAGGTTTATTGCGGGACCGACGTTTTCTGTGCATGGTTTCGGGGCATCCCTGGGCCTTGTGTCCTTGCAGCCTGAATTGTTGCACGGTTCCCGCATCATGTCTCTTTCCTGCAGACTGGCACCATGTCGACCGTAGTGCCAGAGCTCCTTGCTAAGAAGCGCAAGCGGGACGAGCAGGCTGCCGCCGAGCGGGCAGCGGCTGCTCTGGAGTCTCGCAAGAAGTCCCGGGCCACTCGCAAGGAAATCTTCAAGCGTGCTGAGAAGTATGTGTCCGAGTACCGTTCCCAGGTATAGCACAGGCTAAAGGCTTTTGTGTTGAGTAGGCAGTAATTGTTCACGGCATTCCCGTATTGAGCGCCCAGCCTGAGCCTAATGGCTCGCCATCAATGTATCTGGTGGACCCAGCGGCTAATGGAGCTTCAGCAGCGCGGAGTTTGCAGCGGTAGCCGCCCGTGGCGGCTGGCAGGCGAGGTTGCTTCAGCACAGTGTCTTCAGCGACCCTTAAAGATGAAAGGGGCCACATGGCATTTGGCTTTTCATGGAACACACTACCGCAGCGGCAGCTCCTACCTGACGAATGTCTTCTCCTGCGTCGCAATGTTCACAGGAGAAGGACATCGTCCGCCTGAAGCGCGCTGCCAAGGCAAAGGGTGGCTTCTATGTTCCCCCTGAGGCTAAGGTTATCTTCGTTGTGCGCATTCGGGGTCTCAACAAGATTGCCCCCAAGGTAATTGGGCACAGCCAGTACACAGTCGCCAGAGTGAAAATTAATGACAGCTCATGATGTCAGGTCCTTTCGGCAGCGATAGCTATTTGGGTGCTATATGCGACCTCTGCTCTCAGGCTTCTCGTGCTGAGCAGCTTTGTTGCGAGGTTCTTAACGAAACTTAGCAAAGACGGATTATGCTGTATTCGGGTGGGGACGGGATACTCCAAGCTCGTTGTTGTGTGCATGGATGAGACCTGCTCCCTTACCCCTCCAGCGCTGCCGCTGCACTATGCCCCTTCGCGCATCTTAGCAACTTAAGGCGTATCGTGCACTCCTTGCTTTCCGTCGTGCAGACGAAGAAGATCCTTCAGCTACTCCGCTTGAAGCAGCTGAACATGGGCGTCTTCCTGAAGGTAGGGCTATTGTTGCGATATGTGCTTGGGCTGGAGCCGTGCAGTGCTGCTAGGGGGTTACCATTGACTGTAATCACCACCTGGTTGGGCTATGACCGAGTCTCGCTTTGCAACCTCTTCTCGACGCTTTGCAATTGAAGGTCAGCAAGCCGGTGCTGAACATGCTTCAGCGCGTGGAGCCCTACGTGGCCTTCGGCTACCCGAACCTGAAGTCCGTTCGGGAGCTTATCTACAAGCGTGGGTACGCTAAGGTGCGTCCTTGGCTGTATGTATCGGGGGGGGGTTGCCGGGTAGTTGTAGTGTCGTGAGCTGACAAGTACATCCACTTGCGGTTGAAGGCTGGCATATTTGATTTTCGTTAGCTGGGGCAAATCATGGTGTAAATTGTTATATATGCTTTTTTGGCTCTGGTTTATACGGATGCCTCGAGGATTTCAAAATCCATGCTGTGTCACGGGTAGGATTTAGGTAGAGACTTTGCGCGGCCTGAAACGCGACCGTACATTTGGTGTCCAAGGAACTTGGCAAGCGGGAAAACATTGGGAAATGGCAACAAATCATGCAAAGAGACTCACTGCATGTGCTTTGGACCACTCCCAAACTGTGGCAAAGACCGTCATGGGATCTCTGGAGGGCGTTTTGTACCCACGTGTGCCCCCACACGTGGCGGGATGATTGAAAGGTGCGCTTGTCCTGCGCGTACTAACGGCATTGCTTACACCATCCCACGCCATTGTGCACGATGATGCCACGCAGATCAAGGGCAACCGAATCCCCCTGACGGACAACAGGATCATCGAGGAGGTGAGCTGCTGGGGTGACCGGGTGTTTCTTGGTGGTACTCCGGGGGGTGCTTTGCCGACTGCCAAATGGGACTGGTGCACTTTTCTTGGGGTTACCCCTTCGCTTTACACAGGCGTTGCATGCGAATCATGGAAAGGGATGCATGAAGGACGGTGGAGCCCCAGACTTTGTGTTGAATTAAAATCTTTGTGTTGAAATGCAATGGGACACGGACACAATAAGAGGAGCTCAGAGACCCTTCCTGGCCCTGTGATGGGAATTTGGTATGGGTTTGGCACGGTGTCTTCCTGTGTGGGTTGGCTTGTGCAATCAGGTATCGTTTCACACAGCAATCTAAACGACTGCACGCTTCTTTAGCGTACAGCATTTCCTTGTGTGAATTTACGCTTTATCGCCTAATACACTTCTTGGACTTGTGCCCCCGGATCCGGTTCCAGTCGGACACGTTTGTTTCGCAGCATGTGTTGGTAAAGGAGTTGTCATTGCTATTGTATTGCATGCTCGGAAACGAAACGTATTTATCCGTCTTGTTTCTTTCCATCTGCAGCACCTGGGCAAGCACGGCCTTATCTGCGTGGAGGACTTGGTGCACGAGATCTACACGTGCGGTCCGAAGTTCAAGGAGGTCAGCACGTTCCTGTGGCCCTTCAAGCTGTCGTCGCCCAAGGGCGGCATGGACAAGAAGCGCCTGCACTACGTGGAGGGCGGTCAGGCCGGCAACCGCGAGGACAAGATCAACGCTTTCATCCGCAAGATGAACTAAGTGCAGCGTTGCAGCAGCAGCAGCAACACCTGAAGCTGGCATCTGCAGCGGTGGGCTTGCTACCGCAGCTATCATGGTGGCGTTTGCTGGTGCAGCTGGGGGAACTGTGTCTATGCTGTTCTCACGCTCTTGTAAGGAGTGCTTGTGTGCTCTGGAGGTCTGCGCCGCGTTACGTGACAGCTGCGCTTGTTGGCGATGCGGTGATCCTCGCGATGTGACTTGGTCTTTCGGCGGGGAAGCTTGTAATGGATTTAACGGCGCGTCAGGCGTTTGGACTGGGCTGGATTTGAATGTGCAGAGCTAAAACAGGGTGAAAACATAAATCCCATAACAGAAACTCATTCTTGCGAGCTGAAAGTACTCCTGGCAGCCGCTACGCTTATCGCAACCGTCTGTGCAAATTACAAGAGGATGCTATGTCTGCATAGCAACTCGTAAGCATCCATTAGCAACGCATCAGCCAGTTCCACGCCATCCAGAGTTGACTCCTCATAAAAAGGCGGCCAGTTTGTCTGCCACCGCTGCGACCCACTCTCGCTCACGTTCCGTAAACGCCCTGTACGCACGTTCAGCACAAGTTGGTTGACGTTTTCAGCAACGCGCGCAGGCTGTAACAAGTCTTCTGCAATGTCCGAAATCAATTTTGTCAATATCGTGGGTTTCCCCAAGGAAACAACAGACGAGTAGCTGCTGGCAGCATTCCTTCGGACAAGGAAGACCATAGTCCTAGCTTCGCCCTAGATTTGAATCCGGCTCCGGAAGGTGCCTTCACCTACCTGGGTCGCTCCGAAAACACGAGCAGCACCCCCGACTGCCCTGCCGAGCCGCCGATGTGCTGCGCCAGAAGACACTGCGCGCCCGCGGGTAGCCCCGCCATTGCCTGCAACTCCGCGGAGCCGAAACCAGATCGTTCCGGCAGCCATAGTTGCGGCATGCCCCCGGAGGCGACCTTGCCCAGTTCGTCACCGCCATGGGCTGCCAGGTCCTACGCATGGCGGGCAGGGCGCCAGGCATGATTTACCACCACCACACGCGGCTTTCCACACCTGGCTTAAGATACGTCAGCTATGCACTTATGAGATATGTATCTTGGTCCCTAATTGTTTCCTGATGAGGCCATTTGAAGTCTGCATCACTTCATACACTCCCCCTTGTAGCCCTTTGCGGCCCTTTGTTGCCCTTTGCGCAAGTCCTAAATTGGGCTTGTCAGCACGGCATTCGGCTGGCCAGCACGGCATTGCACGGTGCATTGGGCTGATCAGTACTGCGGCCACACGCAATGGATTAGAGACAACCTCCACAGCTAACAACAAAATGACAAAAAAAATTCCGTGTGTGCGCAGGGTTAGCAACTCGCCTTCGAAAGGGCCTCCAGGGAGGCGGCTGCATCCCCCGGGCTGACAACCCGGGAGCCCACGGCTCCACGTGCCATGACCACCCGGCCCCCCGCTGCCGCAATCAGGCCGCAGCAGTTCGTGTTCTTCAATAGCGAGAACGAACCCCAGGCCAGCTCCTACCAGGAAACGAAAATAAAACAGGAGAGTAGATGCGCGGGATCGTGGTAAAAAAAAGCGCAGGGCGGATGAGACCCTAATTGAGGTGCTGGTGCTGGTTCCAAACACCAATCCCGAGTCTGTCTTTATCACATGGTGGCTCAAGGGGCGCGCTCGCGAGGACTGGGACCGCATTCAAGTAGCCCATGGTGGTGGGCCGCGGGGTGGGGGTCACATGCCCACGGAGATCGCCACATGCACACACAGACCTTCTTGGTGGCTTCAGGCAGATTGGGGTCGAGGAAGAAACAGTTCGTGGCCCCCTCGATGTTCTCCGCGGTCTTCTGGCGGCCGCGGCCCGGCATGGCTTCCCTCAGGCGCTCCTCAATGTCAGGCACGAAGAAACTTAACGTCGCCAACAACGCTCCTAACCATTCCGACCTCAGCTGGGCGTTGCAAGGCATGCAGCGACAAGGCACCGCCGAGGTGACACAAATCAAATTGACAACGTGAAGGAATGGGGAGAAATATTCGATGGTTAAGAGAGTCGGTGAGGATGGGAAAGACGACCCAAGTGACAGCCAGCGATGGCATGGACGCACCTGCGCGTCAGGCGTGGGCTGCGCCCCTGCGAGGTGGTTCACCAGCAACAACGCCCCAAGCGCAGACCCCACAACGCGAGGAATCAGTCGGTCATCGAATCCGGGAATGCCCAGCGTGAAACGGAACACGGCCACGTCGATGTCCTCGTCGCCAAGTCCGCCTGCTGGAGGTCAGGTCAGGAACTCATGCCGCCCACAGCCACGAATACCAGTCGTCGGCACAAAGAATCAAATCGCCTACCTCGCCGCTGTGACTCGGCGTAAAGGCGAGTGGGTCTACGAGCAAGCCGTATTGTCCTAATTGCTGTAGACGCTCGCGTCGTCCACAAGAAGTGCCGCCGCGCATAAGGACAAGTGAAAGTGAGGTTTCTAATAACTAACTTTGCCATGATGTCCTTCAGCGAGGTGTTCGAACTTAAGCATCCAACGCTGATTCCTGACAAATCAAATGCCTCTCATTTTAACTCCGTTATAGGCGAAACGTCCCTATCATAGTAAAATCCAAATCAAGACATGCATCGCTCCATCGCTGGTTGCACTTGCGTACGGCGTACGGCATACGGCTGTGTAAAACCCCGGATCGGAACGTAGTCTGCACTACTGAAGTAATAATTCATATGTTTAGGACGATCCTTATTTTGCTTCTTGAATCTATTAACCATAAACGACCACAAATAAAACTGCCTGGTGAGTCTCTTGGGGAGTACCTGGAGGGGAGATTACATGGTGCAGCCACTAGGACTTTGGGCTAACAAGGCCGCCGTCCGATGTGCTCGTGGCAAAATTATGTACCTACGTGATCCCTTCTCAGCCCTGGTCATCCACATGAACCCCTGACCACACGACACCGCTCTTGCCCGCTCAACAAAATTTCCTTCCCCAACAATTTGCATTGACTGATAGTGCCAGACCACGAAATCAATCTCACAAGTGATCGACCAGTTCACCAGCATGTCAATGGAAGAAGGGCGTGTTGGACGACGCCTCCAAAGTTAATACTTAGATTAGTCCGCCTGCATCATTCAGTACGCAGCAGTTTGCTTGCCCCTGCTGTTTCAATATGCAAATCTTGTCAGAACTTCATGCTCCTGCTGTCTTAACATTCAAACGAACGCATTCCTCCCCAGATCAAGCACAAAATTATGGTGCATACCATAGAAAATTATGTAAGCTTCAGATCAGAACCAGTGAGCGCATCATCAGTTAACAGGTTGCAGTGCACCGTTGCAAGCCACAATGCCTTAGGCAGCTCTGCCTGGAACATCATCGCACATCATCGCACGCATTTTGTCCATGACGATGTAGACCAGACGCTCTGCGGCAGCAGCAGCCGTTCTGCTATTGTGTGTTAAGGAACACTACCTAGTGTGTCTTGCGCCATGCTTGTACACATCCACACACCCCTACTTGTCCATCCAAACCCTCCCTTGCTTTCTCTGTACGTCCTTGCGTACTTCTGTCATCTTTGTATTTCGCAATGTGCAACAGAAAGGAAAGCAGGTGCAGCAGAGACCAGAACAGCGACGACGGAAACCATACGAGAAGCGTGCTGCGGGACAAGCACAGATAGGTACATGTGCTTGCCAACTACGGCACATATCATACAGCACACAGAAGGAACATCACAAGCAAGTATTATGACTTACCCAAAAGCGCAGTCTCGCAGTCCTTGCAGACGAAGATCCGCTCCATACCAGCTGCATCCACCAGCATGGTGCGGTTGGGCAAGTCCGCTTCCAGCCGCATACAGTACGGCACTTCCACGCATGCAGAGTCTGCGAGGCATGGCTGTGGCAGCACGCATGGTGGCTTGGGCTGCAGCTCGGGCGGCAGCTGTTGTGGCGGCGCCTCCGGTGCAGCCTGCCCTGCCTCATCTCCTTCACAGGCGCTATCATGGGCGCCCCTGATGTCACATGCTAAGGTTTTTATTCCTCGCTTAGCACATCGTAAGCTAATGCAGTTTCGTTTATGTTGCTGGGCTTTGGAGGCAAACAGAGCACGAAGGGGCAAGTACCATGTCCCCAGGGGGCAGCGGTTTTGCCGCTGTTGTGGTACTAATAGCCGAATCGAGGATGAAAAACACGTGTTATTCGAATGGCCAGCCTATAATGATATTCGTGCTGAAGAGGGATTCGATCATCAACAGAGCATGCTGGAGGCCATGAAATGGGAACCCGTACGTCTTGCGAGGATGTTGGAACGTATGTGGGCTCATCGAAACTCAGTTACCCCTTTTGGACGCTAGTCTGGGCTGATGTGCGGTGTTTCCTGTTCTTCGTGGCTTTTAGGCGTTGAAGTATTGCCCTTGGGCCTTCGGCTCGTATGGGTAGTTTTACAGGTATGGGTACAGGTATGGGGGTCACGCACCCCCAACCATGTAACACACACACACATACACATACACATACACACACATACATACATACACACACATACACACATACACACACACATCGCTGTCGGCCGCAACCTGGCGCATCACCTAGTGTAAGTGTAGGTATTAGACTCTATCAATCACGCAATGTGGTTGGCTTGCTAAGGAAAAAATTTAATCAGCTAATTCTAGCTAGAAGCCTCGTAACGTTCTATTCCGTTCAATGATACGTATGCGTTGCCGTACGCTATCCATCCTGCTTCCTAACCAATATACATCACGCAGCCACCGGCAATGACACCACGGCACCGGCCGTGCGCTTAAGACAGCAAAGTCAACTCAATGTGACCAGGTGAAGCTGTGGTATTGCTTGCAGCGCGCTACAACTCCTGCTTATCTCAGCAGCAGCCTAACTCACCACGATCTGCCACAGGGATGCACAGGGATGGGATGCATGCGGCTCGATCGCTGCTACACGGCCCTACCTATCGGCGCCTGCCAAGCGTCACGAATGAGCCGATCGGGCAGCAATCCTTGTCCTCCGAAAACATGGAATACGTGCAGGCACCCAGGCCTCCCTTAGCACAGAAGGTAGCCAGGGTGGGACATGTGGACGCCGACAAGAGCTCCAGACACACCTGCCGGCCCTGGAGGGGAACCGAGCTGGGGGCCATGTTCAGCTGGGGGATCTTGAACGTCCCATTGACGCCCCACTGCGAGTCTATCTTGATCCCGTCTAGGTACACGGCCCGTACGGACCCTCGACAGCTCTCCCTGGACCACCATTCCACTTTGGAGAGCGCCTGGTCGCAACAGGGGCTGCTAGGGTCCGCGCACGGCACTGTACGGAGTGTCAGGCAGTACCGGCGGTTGCCTCCGTTCAGGCTGAGCGACGGTGTCTTGTCGAAGTTGAAGGGGACCAGACCAGGCAGGGTGCGATTGCAACTGCGTGTGGGTAGTGGGTGGGCCCGTGGCCATTAGGGGATGACGTCTTATGCACTGAAGCCCCAATCGACATGAAATGAGCGCTTCTAGGTAAGCGGCAAACGTGAACGACCTATCCTGCAAAGGACGGCTGTAGATCTGTAAGCAACCAATGGGCGTTGAAGGCTCACCCAGCCATTGTGAAACTAACATGAATTCATGGTGCTAGACGGGGCCGTCAAACAAGACGTAGGCAGTAGGTTTCAAAAGCTGTATTTACCTCAGTGGCCGTAAGGCGACATAAAAATTCGCACGAAGGCAACATGACTTACGCGCAGAATGGAAACGGCGACCGAATCTTCACAGGAGTGAAGGGAGCGAGCGGAGGTGGTGGTGACGGCGGCGGCGGGGGTGGCGGCGGCGGTGGAGGCGGTGGTGAAGGGCTGGGTGGGCGGGGGCTGGGAGGGCGAGGGCTTGGTGGAGAAGGGCTGGGTGGCAGCGGACTGGGGGGCCTGGGCGATGGTGGCAACGGAGACGGCGGGCGAGGGCTGGGTGGCAGTGGGCTTGGAGGAGAGGGGCTTGGAGGAAGCGGAGATGGAGGCAGCGGGCTGGGAGGCTTAGGCGACGGTGGCAACGGGCTGGGTGGCAGCGGACTGGGTGGCAAGGGGCTGGGTGGCAGCGGGCTGGGTGGCAGCGGGCTGGGTGGCAGCGGGCTGGGTGGCAACGGTGATGGAGGGCGAGGGCTAGGTGGCAGCGGAGACGGAGGGAGCGGGCTGGGAGGCTTGGGCGATGGTGGCAGCGGGCTGGGTGGTAGGGGGCTGGGTGGCAGCGGGCTGGGTGGTAGGGGGCTCGGTGGCAGCGGGCTCGGTGGCAGCGGGCTCGGTGGCAGGGGCTCGGTGGCAGCGGGCTGGGTGGCAGCGGGCTGGGAGGCAGCGGGCTGGGAGGCATTGGGCTGGGTGGCAGCGGGCTGAGTGGCAGTGGGCTGGGAGGCTTGGGCGGGTGGCAGCGGGCTGGGAGGTAAGGGGCTGGGTGGCAGCGGGCTGGGTGGCAGCGGTGATGGAGGGCGAGGGCTAGGTGGCAGCGGAGACGGAGGGAGCGGGCTGGGAGGCTTGGGCGATGGTGGCAGCGGGCTGGGTGGTAGGGGGCTGGGTGGCAGCGGGCTGGGTGGTAGGGGGCTCGGTGGCAGCGGGCTCGGTGGCAGCGGGCTCGGTGGCAGGGGCTCGGTGGCAGCGGGCTGGGTGGCAGCGGGCTGGGAGGCAGCGGGCTGGGAGGCATTGGGCTGGGTGGCAGCGGGCTGAGTGGCAGTGGGCTGGGTGGCTTGGGCTGGGTGGCAGCGGGCTGGGAGGTAAGGGGCTGGGTGGCAGCGGGCT
>NW_003307563.1:1372481-1382053 GCF_000143455.1 Volvox carteri f. nagariensis
CTGGGAGGAAGCGGAGACGGAGGCAGCGGGCTGGGTGGCTTGGGTGACGGTGGCAACGGGCTGGGTGGTACTGGGCTGGGCGGAAGTGGCGACGGTGGGAGCGGCGACGGCGGACGGGGACTCGGCGGCATCGGACTAGGGGGCGAGGGGCTGGGAGGACGGGGTGAAGGCGGCAGAGGGCTAGGCGGCGAGGGGCTTGGGGGAAAAGGGCTGGGTGGGAGCGGAGACGGTGGCGGCGCAAAGAAGCCTAGCTTGCCCACAGGGCAGCAATCACACGTTCCACTTTGCACGACAGCATACTTGCAGAAGCCGTTGCCCTCCGCACAGAGTGTCTCCATGGAGGGACACGAGCCGCCCAGCGTCATGCACACCACAGCGCCGTCCGCAGTCGTCAGGTCAAGATTCAGGCCCTGAGGAGGGAGCGACGGAAGGGACGACCAGGAGAACATTAGCATTCCCAACTCCCAAGCATCAGGTTTATGTTTCAGGGAGGCAAGCAAGGAACGCATTGTTGTGCTTGTGTTCAAAAAGGTGTTCAGGTGTTACTCTCACCGTAAGCTTGATTACTGCCTTTGTATCGTTGGTGGCGTAGGGGTCGAATGTGGGTGCTAGGGCCGGTTTTCCATTGACCGTGACCCCCGTCACGGCGCCTTTGCACTGCTTGTTCACGTCCAGCTCGATCTTGTAAAAGTCAATCTTGGGGTCACAACAGTCCGAACCCGGCTTGGCGCAGTCCACCACGCGGGCAGTCATGCACACGCGGTTGCCGCTGACGGTGTAGATCGGGTCGAGGCGGAAGCGGGACTGCTGCGGGTCGCGGTTGCAGCCTGTGCACAGCAACAGCAGCAGCAACATGAATCGAGCGAGTAAACACGTCGTTCGTGTGGACTTCAACGCATGAAGTACATACATGCCCAGCCCCATGTATGGAGCCCAGCGTTCCTTTTCCATGCCTTGGAAACGCAAAATCCATGATTTTATCCAAGCGGGGCGATGCGACCTACCGTAAGGCGGAAATGTCTCTAGGTAAGCCTGGAGAAGACTGCGCTCGGCGCTGGCAGTCGTACGTAGGCATCCCAAGATAACCATCAGCCAGCAGGATAGGAGCAAAACCAAACGCTCCGTCATCCTTACAGGAACCTGTGGCTATAGTACAGGGCATGGAGCAAGCGGGACGCCGTTGAGACCGGTGGGCACTGAGGCCGTGTGCATGAGCGTGCACGCTGCCATTCTGGAAAAGAGCGCAATACATAATATCAATTCTGTTAGGATGAAGGCTGCTAGCGTCTATTGTTGGCATGACAAGTTAAACATAAAACCAAATGTCCATATGGACAACGATGCATCGGTGCGCCCAACCAGATCCTTAAGATGAACAGCTCAAATCTTAGCTTACCAGGAGGTTAAATATACTTGATAAGACAATATGGAGCTGTTTATCAAGCGTAAATGTAACCCCGTCCCAAATCGTTTAGGTTCTGCAGCTACCTAAAGGTTTACCTATCTATCTATTGACCGCCCCGCGATGCCCGGACGATTGGGGGATCGCAGTGGTACAGAAGCTCCCCGACTGCTCGTTTATGTATCGCCCTTGACTTGCGTCCGCCGCTGTTTCAGTAGTTTCAGTCGTACAGAACGGCAGGCTACCACCGAAAAACCGTTGGCTGGCGGTTTCCAGTAGTGCCATTAACCCATCTTCGCGCAAAACCTGCTATCAGTGGGACCACAAGTGTAAAACGTGTCGATTGTAGAACTGAAATGAACGAGGTGCACCTATTCTCTGTGTCATCTGCAGCTCCGCACATTTAGGCTTAGCAAGGTCCCCTGAAGGGCCTGACAATCCTTTCACTGCCTGCGGTAATCCTTGCTTGGTTGTGTGCGTTGAAACTCGCTAAGCGTTGTTAACGCTGCTGATCGTGCTGTTTAGTGCTGCTACATTTGCCGCAGACCAGTCTGAACCTGAAGATAACAACCTCAACATGACATGCTATGCTAAGATGGACATATTACCTGTATGTTACTGTATGCATGAAAAGCTTCGTAATCACTAGCAGGCTCGCTAGCTGTTGGCCCTGAAGCCGCGCATACCGAATCTGGGATTTCAGATTATTACTATTATCACATCACATTAATTATGGTATTTTTCGCGGTTGAACCAATTGAGGTTGCTGTGCGGAGCTGTATCCTAACTACAACCCATTGAATGAATCGCGATGCCCTAGCTATTAAGATGATATTAAAAACATCACATTCATGCATAAAATAACCTGGATACGAAGATAATGTAAAGAAAAAACCATTTAAGAAATCCGACAGACGGCGGTCTTCCAAAAGAACAAGTCGAAACACATGATCCCTGCATCTGCTAAGCACGTGGTAACCGTTTCTCGTCAAATCATCTGTTTCTGATCAAAGGACTGGTCGTTAGTCTCACAAAGCTAGGCAACGTGCTGCTGCTTTAATAATCGTCCTGAACACTGAACATGCCGTCGGGAAGGCCGCCGAAAGGTGAAAAGGATTATAGCCCGTTCCGTATCCATATACATATTACATAGGGTAGGGCTTCGTTCGTCTGCCGCAAGTCGTGCGTATGCTTGCCATGTTAACGGTAACATTCCGATGGTACGGCCTCGAGCCCATGAGCCTTTCCGTTTGGTAACCTACCGACAGCACGCGCTACCTCCTCCAAGGTGAAAGGCTCATCCAAGGATGCTAGCTGCCCATGCCCTCCTGTCCATGACAGTCCGACATGCTTGCCAAGCGCCCTCTCCCAAAGGGGCCCCAAAAAAGGAGATATAGTTAAGAAGCCGATGTGCACCTTCAACACCCGTCTCCCCACCTCCTGCGTTTAACAAGGTGGCAAAGTGATCCCGAAATACATGCAAGTCGTCAATTGCACAACGCTCCCTGAGTTGCCCTCCCAAGGCCCGCCATAATGCACGCTGATCGTGCCTGCACCTAACCACAAACTCACGCATTCTATCTGCATCATTTGCTGCTCGGGCACAACGTTTGGCACGATTCCGAATCGTATGAATGAGTCATTGCGTTACGTGCCTTGCAAAACGCTTCCCACAAAGGACCTGACTTATTCTCGACCTTGCCAGGGCCAAGCCGCACCCTGCAAGCAAGCATGTGTTGCCGGGCGCTTTGGCATTCCTCATTCCTCTATAATGCACCATCCCCCACTTGCATACCCTCAGGCCTGCGACCCGCAAATACTCGAATCAGCACCTTCCGCAGGGGGGTACTAATGCGCTCCACCGACTCCGTGCTGTCGCAGGTCCCATTAGGTAGGTCCGTGATCACCCCATTTAGTGCGTGC
The DNA here is from genome assembly GCF_000143455.1 of Volvox carteri f. nagariensis. Taxonomy (NCBI): domain Eukaryota; kingdom Viridiplantae; phylum Chlorophyta; class Chlorophyceae; order Chlamydomonadales; family Volvocaceae; genus Volvox; species Volvox carteri. Next base: position 1,375,807 of record NW_003307563.1, read on the forward strand.
ATGACCTGAGATCCCTCAGGGAACAGAGCGACAGCGATGTAGCGGTTGGCTTGTTGCTGGCGTCTGCTGAGAACAACTGAATGTGTAGATGGGTGGTACCTGAACCTGAACGCTAACGGTCGTAGTCCCGCTGGATGGACTGTCAGTTTGTAACATCCAGAACTCGCTCAACGGGAGTCGTTTTTAGGTTGCACCGCCCCACCTTTTCCCAATTATTAGACCAGCAGCAGCAGCAGCAGCAGCAGTAGGGCATGTATGTCCATTGTTCCGGAAGGGCAATGAAGTTCATCTAGCAGCGTTTGCGCGCATCAGAAGTACAAGGCCTAGTTATGGCGTCTCTGCGGCTGCAGGTATGATGTCCGACACGTACGGCATTAGAACATGGCAACAGGCAGGGAACGGAGGCGAACTGTATCGTTCCAGTGCTGCACCTTTTGTTAGAGCACATCAGGGCAACTGGTGACTTTCCACAGCAGTTTACCAAAACGGTGGTATCCTCAATTTTGAAGAAGGGTGACCCGTTGGTGGCAGGAAATTATCGGGGCGTTGCAGCTGGCAAGAGCACTTGTGAAGTGCTATGCGTCAGTGATTCTTAACCGTCTGGTACGTGCTGGGGAAATACTGGACCTGCGGCACCCATGCCAAGCAGGCTCCAGGCGGGGTTTTGGCACTGCTCACCACCTCTTTGTCAAGCAACACCTGGTCAGGCGGCATCGGATCGCGGGGCAGCCGCCGTTGATAATAGTACAGATTGACTTTGAGAAGGCCTTTGATAGGGTGCCTCGCGAGCACATGTGGCTTCGGTTGCAGGAGAGGGGGATTAGCGGCCCCATGCTAGATGCTCTGAGAAAAGCGTACGAGAAGGTGTCCATGGTGATGAAGGTAAATGAGAAAGTGGGGAGAGAGTTTGAGTCTAAGCAAGGAGTGAAGCAAGGGTGTCCTTTATCTACGGAGTTGTTTGGACTCTTCATTGAGACACTATCCGATCTGATTGATACTCATGACCTTGTAGAAGCTGGAGTACGTAAGTATGACGCACCCCTTGTGGACAGCAAGCGCGTCTCCATACTGTTGTACGCAGACGATGCTAGTCTGCTAGCGACGTCACTAGAGCGAATGTCTGAGATGCTACATCTTGTTTTCTTGTTTTGCGAAGCTTTTGGGATGCGACCAAATGTCTCAAAGTGTGAAAGGCTTGTTTTTGCATGTGATGGCACCCAGCAGTCGGAACTTAGCGAGAGATGTCAACAGTTACGGCTATCAGGCCAGGTAGTACCTGCCAAAGATAGCGCACGCTATCTGGGCTTGGTATACGGGCCAGAACGGCCTTTTAGTGCGTGCCGTCAGCAGTTATGTGATACAGGTCGGTCCGTTATGTTCTCCTTAAGCGCAAAGCTGGACAAAATGAAGCTGTTTGCCCCCGACGTGCGAATACGGGGCTTTGCAACCCAAGTCCGAGCAATTCTGTTGTATGGCTGCCAGGCGTGGGGCCCTTTTGCGCTGGCAGAGGACGTAGACAGGGCGGGGAGGCGGCGGGATAAAGCCAACCTTGCGGAGGGCATGTTCGATGCCTGTTTAAAGGATAGTGCAGTCCAGCTGCAGATTTTATTCATGAGGCAGGTAGTGGGGGCGGCACGGCCATCCCACCTGAACTCCCCTTACAGTATTACATGGTGAAACAGATCCTCCGTTTCTGGAACCGCCTTCAAAAGCAAGTGGGGTCCATTGCCCATGCAGTTTTACGGCAGGAGATAACCGATGCCCTGACCAACCCGGAATGGGAGGGTTGGGGAACCTCAATGTTACGACTGTTTTCCTTCTTGGAGTGCAACATTTGGAGCGGAATACCGTAAGAAGTCATGGGGCTAAAGGAGCGTTGTTGAGTAGGCCTCTACCCGAAGGAGCGATGATAACGGCACTAAGGGAACGTTTGATGAGCGGCTGGGACCGTTTGACGATCTTGCCAGAGGAGTACCCATCAGATGGGAAGCAACCGGGAGTGCAAATGGCGAAGTATAAGCACTGGATGGGGCTGCCCGTTTCGGGAGCCGCAGTCGTCATGTGGCCAACACATGCTAAGGTTTTCATTCCTCGTTTAGCACATCGTAAGCTAATGCAGTTTCGTTTATGTTGCTGGGCTTTGGAGGCAAACAGAGCACGAAGGGGCAAGTACCATGTCCCCAGGGGGCAGCGGTTTTGCCGCTGTTGTGGTACTAATAGCCGAATCGAGGATGAAAAACGTGTGTTATTCGAATGGCCAGCCTATAATGATATTCGTGCTGAAGAGGGATTCGATCATCAACAGAGCATGTTGGAGGCCATGAAATGGGAACCCGTACGTCTTGCGAGGATGTTGGAACGTATGTGGGCTCATCGAAACTCAGTTACCCCTTTTGGACGATAGTCTGGGCTGATGTTTCATGTTCTTCGTGGCTTTTAGGCGTTGAAGTATTGCCCTTGGGCCTTCGGCTCGTATGGGTAGTTTTACAGGTATGGGGTCACGCAACCCCAACCACACACACATAATGTCTTTTTGCATCTCCCATCCATTCTTGTGCGCATTCGTTCCATGGAGAGCTCCTCAAATTAGCAACGCGAGCTAGCCAGAGCTCTGTGATCCACCTTCCGTGTTTTGAACCGCAAGCCCTCGCAAACTCCCTCCCTACCTGTTTTTGCGCCTTGCGGCTCCCACACCGCCACCGCACCGTGTCATTTACCATTCCGGCCCTTTTTCCGCCCCGCCCCGCCCCGCCCCGCCCCGCCCCGCCCCGCCCCGCCCCGCCCGAGCAGGCTCGAGTGAGCTGCCAGTGCCACCCATGGCCATTGGTGCGGGCAGTCTGGTGCAGAAGGCCATCATCGACAAGAACGCCCGTATCGGCACAAGCCGTGTCATCGCCAACAGAGCCGGTGCGTTGCGTTTTTGCGTGTACGTTACACTTTGCACACATGCACTCTCTTTACGTGTCTGTGTGTACGTACGTAAGATGCGTGAAACAGGGGGGTATATCTTCACCCGTGGCAGCTACCCTGCGAAACCCTGCCTTCCCCGGTATTTCGGGGCACCCTCATCTAGTCACCCTAGTCGACTTCTCAGTGGATCGCTCAGGTTCCGCACCCACCACCAGCATCCAGTGGAATCTGCCGGGTCGACAGCGGCCCAACTCTTAACTTTATCCCAGCTCACCACCGTCCATCGAGTAGGGGCGCAATATCTTCCAACATCGGAAGAATTTCCGAAATTCACAGGTCTCGATCCCGGGGCATGGTCGCGCGTTACCAGTAATGCTTAACCTAATATAATGTATGTATGAATGTATGTAATCTTCTGCACGATTTAAGGCTGTGAAAAGCAAGCAGGATGTGTGTAAGCGTATGTATGTAAGTGTACGCACACACATATGTAAACCTGCATGTTTATGTACGCGCAGTGAAGCTCACTTTGTACGTGTTCCGGCGATAAGCTGATCATGCAGACTATGCAGACTATGCATGTGCTTACATTTCATCGCAGAGCATGCACATGTTTGTGCAACATGCAGCCCTCCACATGCACCCGAATACGAACTCGCGAATATTCTCGATCGAGGAAGCAGTATTCACCTGCATGACCTGCATTCCACTGCCAAGCCACCCATATGCAAATTCCACAAAGCCACCATTCAAATACGTACAATCTTAGGAGCTACACAACCGTCCAAGAGAGGCACCGCCGTCCGGCCCGGCCCCCCGTCCCAGAGAAGAGGGTTCTAGGGCCAGGGACTTAAAAACTTTTAGCCACCGCAGGACATACATGCATGGATACATACGTACACACCTACATATATACATAGCACAATATACAGCACCAATCGGCAACTGAGGTTCAACTGAGGGACAGAACTGGACGGGGCGAAATACGACACTCCAACTTTTCTGACGCGAAGAAGAAATTTATGTACGGTACTGCCCTAATTTGTGCTTGTGCTAAAACCGCGCGCCACGTCAAAAGGAAGATGCGATACTCAACGGCACAGATTGTCAAAATTAACAGCAGTATTGCGAGCACCCTCACCACCAATTTCCGGTCCTGAAAATCCTGCGATGCTAACAGCCATAACTAGCCAGACACTACAATCCCATCAATGAAAATGCTTAGTTCCTTACGCTGCCCCCGCCCTCTTGTAGGTTTGTCAAACCAAATTTACCAAACCCATTCTTCGATTTTCAATATCGTGGGATGTGCGTAGTAATGCGGCCTTCACGGCAGTCCCAAAACTGCGAAAAAAAACCAGGCAGCCAACCGACTGATACGAACAGATCAATTGGCTCACAGGAAACTGAACCAGCAGCGTAACTTGTCCACTAGTTTTCCTTCAATTAATAGGCGAATTTCATGATGAAGATGCCGACAGCCTAAAGGCGCATCCTAAAGGCTCATGCGGCAAGACCCGAGGCCATTTTCCCGCGGCAGCTGGAATGCCATGTTCCGCCGTTAGGAAGCCAAATTATCACAAAAGCACCTTGATATGTGGAAGCATGTTAATTCCCAAGCTTCTGAGGTGCAAAACGCGACGCGTATCCGCCGTCCCGAACAACACCGCCAAATATACACATAAGCAGCATCGGTAAGGCAGCAGCGCCGTCTTGTCAAAGAACCAGAATATATAATATGAAAGTATAGGTCATAATATTTACCAGTAAAACTATCAAGTACTCAAGTACCCAAGGCCGCTCGACACCTTTTCACGCGCTGCGGAACCCGCTAACCTAGACGGGCTGCACATGCTAAGACGGGCTGCACATGCTTTCTGTCTACCACCGGGAGATATCCTCACAAGGGCTCCGGGGACTCGCAGGCTGCATGAGTTGATTTATTACCAATTTTCGTTTGTGACGCATTCAACGTATCCAACAAGGATAGGGTCATAGAATGCTGGCCGTAAAGGAGCGCGGCCTGCCCTCGCGGCCTCATTAAAAGGATCCAAATCCTGATGCAGGAAATCGTAAGCGGTGCCTCTAACTCCTCACGCATTATGACGCCCTCTGAATTCCGATTGCGCTGCGGAGAATTACGCCGGCCCCCCGCATCAGGGCCTTGGCCATCACCTGAACGATGTAGCATGTTGGGCACGGCTAGGTGCAGCGCTTTCTGTCTGAGTCTGTACGACACAAAAAGGGGCATGAAGGCGAGAAGAGGTAAGAGACTGACACCTTCATATACAGAAAAGCAAGCGGCACGCTACCGCCGTCTGTATGCACGTCTGCACATGTTATGTCAATGGGGCTGTGGGGGCTGTCTAAGGTCCGAGAATGCACTCTCGCTTTTGCCGACTGTCAAGCCGGCAGTGCGGCAGCGAGGGGCAGCCTCCAGCGTACAGGAAACGCAACCGAGGGTTAAGAAGGTTGGAAGACCGTTTCTTAAAACGGCCAACTGTCATATGCCAACTGTCAACCGTCAACGGCAAAGCACCGGAGCACAATCATACAGAAGACACTCCGGCGGCGGCTTCGGCGGCTTCGGCGAGCACGTATGCCATAGCCAAAACGAGCCCGGAGTAGTATGGGGTGGAGCGGGGTTGCCTTGTAGGCGGTGACCATACCTGCCATTCCGTCCTGTTGGGTTGAGGTGTGTAATGTGTGGGACAGAGGGGTCTTATTTTCCCCCCCGTGGCCGCTACCTGGCAGACCTTGCCTTTACCGGTGTATCGGGGCGCCCAGTAGATTACTCAGTTTCCACACCCACCATCGAATTACATTGGGAACTGTCGGATCGACGACGGCTCAACTCCGTCCCTGGTCAGCTTACAGGTTAATTTTATCCCGGGTCACCTCCCATCGATCCGAGGCATCTTCACCTATCACCTTTGGAAAGATGGTCGACTCTGACAGGTCTCGATCCCGGAACGTCCGGAGGCATTGCTGTGTGCTCTACCAGCAGTGCCTGACCTATTGTGTATATGAGGGGTGCAATGCGCTACCATACTCGTACAGACAGACCCCAATTAGGAAAGTTCTACATACATACACACGCACATACATTGTACACGTACATGAACACAATCAGGCTTATACCGTAGGAGGTTTCATCACGCGCTGGGGGGTTATTGCTAGGGGGCTTATGCTACCCCCTTTCACCCGTCCCCAGACCCGCGGCTCCCCCGTGCAGTGCAGTGCAGTGCAGTGCAGCCCGGTCATGCACCCACCGCTAGAGCGCTCTGACGGGCGGAGATCGGGGCCGTGGAGGAGATCGCGGTAGGCGCGGTGACCA
>NW_003307563.1:1382162-1382607 GCF_000143455.1 Volvox carteri f. nagariensis
GCCGCGGGATACGTGGCGGCGGCCGTGCCACCGGTTGCGACCTTGGTAGCGGTGACGACAGCGGTGCACGCGCGCGAGGCGGTGACCGAAGGGGGGAACCCGACAGGAGAGGCGGCCTGCATGCAAAAATGGCTCAGCCCTTTTACATACTGCCGTCTTAACAAATCCTTTAAAAACGCTCGACATAATGCTATTTATCAAATAGACAGAATCCCAGTGTGGGTCTCGTAGCTATTTTATCTAACACGTGGACAGGACGTATGTATGTATGTCTGTATATATCTCAGTAAAACCTCCCCGGGACTGCACGTGAATTCCCAGGTAGCCCCGAAGGGACTAGAATTCCGGAATGCGAAGAGGGATGTTAGGGCATGTATCACATGTAACGCATGCAACCAACAGGTAACTTCGCCCATCTCTATTTGCGGTAGTGATAGAGGAGGTG
>NW_003307563.1:1384414-1386104 GCF_000143455.1 Volvox carteri f. nagariensis
CCGAGAGGCCTGCGGATTTTTCAAAACCTGTCCTGCCGAAATCAAGTTCTCGGATCTGGATCCGGATCTGGCGTCATGCATATTTTCCGGCTCGGTGCTTTAGCGGAGCTTGCACGTGGTCACAGCCATGGGCACGTGGCCCTGCCAGGGTACCTGCCCGCCAACAGTGATCTGCCCTGGCTTCCGCTTTCTCGATAGGATAGGAGCCTCCAACGCAGCCCACGCAGAAGCCAAGCTCTAAGCGCTGAAACATGAAGGCCACCGCGGGCCCCGACATCCTAACAAAACTCGAACCAAGAATGTCGAACAACACTGTCCGAAGCAATCCCTTCGGGAGAGGGTTGGCCTCCTCCTTCCAGCCTCCTGTTTTGAGAGACGCAACTGGCTATCACAGCACCACACCCGCTTGGACCCCTAATCGGAAAACACGCACATGCACACGCACTCGCACACGTACCAAGGAGGCACGCGGCCCTGCGGTGATGGCGGCCTCGGCGACGCACAACGGCAGCAGTACAACGGTACGGCGGCATACCGGACGCCGGACGACGGTGGGCAGTCAGGCATCGAGCTGCTCCCAGCCCAGGCGGTCACGGTGTCTTCTTGGGCGGTGGCCTGGCACCACGGGGTTGGTTTTAAAGGTGGTCGCGACGGTTGGGGTGCTTTGGTGTTGTGTCGTTGTGGAGGGGGTTAATATATGCAAGGGGCCGGAAAGATGAGGGAGCGTGTTCGAGAGTGTCTCGGTACAACATGTGAATCGAAACCACGGGGAACCTTGAAAATAAGCTACAGCACATGTGTAAGAAACAAACACGCTGGTGGTTCCGTTCACTCCGCATCCGCCGCTCACGCACACTCATGCACGCTTAGCTCTGGGCCCGCCTCCTCGGGGCTCGTATGAGCTCTTCTTGCACCTCTTGCAGGTTACGCAGTACAGTGCGACCCAGCCATTGGACAGTGTAACGCGCAAACACACACATATGTTAGGGGGGAAAAGCCTCGCAACCCCACAACGTCGCAACCCCACAACGTCGCAACCCCACAACGTCGCAACCCCACAACGTCGCAACCCCACAACGTCGCAACCCCACAACGTCGCAACCCCACAACCTCGCAACCCCACAACGTCGCAAGCCCGAGCAATGCGGAGCTCTTCATGGTTCCAAACCTCACCCACCTGGGCGCCGACCTCCACCTGCACAAACACGGACAGCTCTCGTGGCGGCCCCGAGGTGACCCGTGGGTCACTGCAATCCAGCGCCAGGTGCGACACGTCCACAGTCGCAGTTGCAACCTGCCGAGGCTCTTCACCTCGGGGGCTGTAGCTTACAACCCATTCGACACCGTCCGCGCCGTCATCGGCAGGACAGCCCGATGCTGTCGGCGATGTTGACACGCCAGCCGGGTAAGGGGATCTTATGCCCATGCGCAGGGTGGGACGGCCACTGCCATCGCCACCGCCAGCAACATTGCCCATGGAAGTGAGTGCGGTGGCGGTGGCCGAGGCAAAAACGTGCCCTCCTGACAAACGCACCGCGATATCCAGGGTCGTGCCACAATTGCTACTGCTACTGTTGCTACTGCTGCTGCTGCGGCTGCTGCTGTTGCCGGTGATTGCTGGTGCGCCTAGAAGCAGCATCTTGACGACGCCTACGGCCTTGTTCGAGGCAGTGCGCAGAGGAAAGGACAT
>NW_003307563.1:1389685-1408722 GCF_000143455.1 Volvox carteri f. nagariensis
TTACAGAGGCTGAGTGGTGCATAGCTTGTGAGCAGTAAACTATTGGCCATAATCCTTGTGTCGTGAGCACAAAAGTGCATCACTGTTTGCGGAGTGCAAGTAGAACTCCATCACTTACTTGGTATACAATTGCCAGGGCACCTGCGATGACCTGGCATGCTGCGCTGGCGGTTCTTTCATTTGCCTCGCCGAGGAAAACCGCGAGCGAGCGGTTACCGACCGTCACGCGGAGCGAAGGCCGCGGCGGCCACAGAATCCCTTCAGCCATTACTTCAAATCCTGGGCATAAATATAAATATGTGCCGAAATGGATAATGGTGTTTCAAGACGCCAGGATCATAATTTGTCCCTCAGGTTGCAGATGCTAGGCGTAACAGCAGCACAGCACGCCATGGAACCAAAGCTAACAAAAATTGAAAGATCTAATATACGTTTAAAGGTTTATAGCGCTCAATGTTTGCAAACCACGTCTAATCGGGCTGGCTGGGCTCGCGAGACTTACCTTTTCCCGACACGGCCACGGCTGGCCCCATGCAAAGTAGCAAAGCAAGAGGCACTAGCATCCACATCTCCATCCCTGATTATTAATATAGGTGTCGTCTGTGGGCTAGGCGCATCTACTGGATGTGTCAAAGTAACCCTAGCGGCAGCAAGCAAGCAACTCCAGGACCAGAATCGACTAGGCACCGCGTGTAAGCGAGCTTGACATCGTTGCCGAAGTGCCGAAATGCCACCTAGGTGCTAGCGTTAGTAGCGTCTGCTGCGTGCAGCACTGCATCGAACGCCGCCAATCTATATATTTGTTTTCAGCTCGCGGAGCTGAACTCAATTGTGCTCCTGCGGCGGTTACAAATGGTGCAGAATTTTTGTCATAACGCCAGGTTCTGTCACCTGCATAGCCGATTCTCCGGCCGATACCCCAAACTACCCGCGGGCAGGAGCCTCTGCCGACCTGCGTAATATTAATCCAGCAAAGTCGCGCCAAGGACTGAGTGATTATAACATGCGCTGCTTTCCAGAACATTTGCGCGAGGCTTCCAAGGGTGAGACGCTGATTCAACTGAACGGTTTAAAGTTGCCTGTGTTTGCAACACAATGTGTCTGTAATTAGCTTCTGAGTATATTTCCACAAGAGCTTTGCATTAACATACGATGAAGTTTTGGTTCACCCTGTTTGTGCTAACATTGTTAGCGGACTGCTTGTCGAGGGTGTGGCGTTACTGTACCGTACTAGACAATGGCGCAAGCGCAGGAGGGCCTCCCAAGGTCCGCTCTAACTGTGCTTGCGCATATTTGTAAGTAACCTCATAAATAAAGTAATGAAAATAAATATGCAGCAAAATCACAAAGTCGAGTGAAGCGATTATGTAATATGGAGGTTGCCATGGATGGATTGAAATGGTGCGCGATAGCAGCAGTACAGGTACCATGGAAACTGATTAATTTCATCTTTGCTCTACAGCTCAGCTACTATCTGTGCTCACTTCAAGGTACAAAGTTTTAGGATTCGATGAAGTTGTCTGCAGCGACGATTTTCATACTGGGTAAATAGACTGTTATAATTAAGCTGTTAACGCATTGCTGGTGGGATGGGATGTCTGTCGACACCTTACCGGCGTGGCTAGTCGTGACTACAATGGGCAGTGCTAATCGTATAGCGTCTGTCCCTGGAAGTAACTCCAATGTCAAAGTCTACATGGCTAAGGTTAAAGCCCGACTATGCCTATTGCTGAGATCAGCAAGAAAGGCCTAGACAATGTTCCGGTATTGAGGCAAGGCAGGGAAGAAAAGCAAGGGCTCGTGAGGGCAAGGTATAGGTTACTTTGCAGGTGCGCTTCGGCTTCCCGGCTAGGGTGTCACATTGCGCATTGCGTGAATTGAAATGGTTTGGGATGGTGAGGTTGGGTTGGCGGGCGGGATGTGCGGGGAGGAGCGGCAGTCCAAGGGAGGAGGCTTTAGTCACTCCAGCAGAGCTTGGAGAGACCCGTTGTTGGTTGGTTGGGTAGATCCGAAACCACCACCACCGCCCGCTGGGCTCCCTGGCGGCACTGGCGGCACTGGCGGTACCACCTGGCGGTGCCAGCGTACCACCGGGGGCATCTGCTCTGCACCCTGCTGCCCCTTTAAACGCAAGTGAGGGGCTCCATACTCGCTCTGCTCGCACCATCGTATGTCCATAGAGTATGTATGATGTGTGGGACAGGGGGGTCATATCTTCACCCCGCGGCCGCTGCCCGGCAGACCCTGCCTTCCCCGGTATTTCGGAGCACCCTCATCCAGTCAACCCCTAGCCAACTTCTCAGTGGATCGCCCAGGTTCCGCACCCACCTCCAGATCGCAGATCAGCTTTACCCCAGGTCACCACCGTCCATCGACTAGGGACACTTCACCACCGGAAAGATTTACGACCCTGAATCTCGGAACCTTTTTTATCCGGAGGCATCAGTACGTGCTCTACAAGTAGTGTGTGACTTCATATTACTAGTATGTATGTATGTGTGCAAGGATGTATGTATGTATGTATGCATATAACCCCCGGACGAAACGGGGATGAGGACCGAGGCTAGGGGTGTCTGGTAGCGGATATCCAAACGGGTCTCACTTGGTCCAGACCCCAGCAGTCACACACACACACACAAACACACACGCACACACACACACACACACACACACACACACACACACGCATACATACACATTGGTGTCAACCCGCACACACACTCACCCTCACCCACACTCTCTCGCTTACACTCTCACACTCTCATGTGTGTTTGTGTGTGTTACATGGTCGTGGAGGTGCCGTACCCCGTACAAACCTGCAAACCTCCCAGTACAAGTCGAGGGCTCAAGGGCTGCCAGATCGCCTATAAGCATCATCCTACCTCGCACTTAAGACAAAGAAAATGATAAAGGAGACTAACGACCAAAGGCAACAACAGAGTTGCGGTGTGTGTCTTTTTGGGAGGGTGGGTGTTACAGTGGGCTCCAGCTTCACGAAGAGTAGAGCCAGCGGGGGCCATTTGCTGGCCGTGCATTATTACTGCACCTGAGACGATGAGGGCAAACAAGACACCCAACCAGACCACCAGACACCGCAAGTGTCACCTAGATAGAAGAAGGCGAGGCTCCCAAAGGGGAGGCTCCGAAACCTTCGCGGTGTTGCCGCGGGGGAATTCGCCATTAGGCTCCCAAGTTGGCGAAAGGCCCCCACCAGAACCCCACCAGAAGGCAAAACACCAACAAAAACACTGACAGCAACTTGCAAGCTGTTACCCTGATGACCCGGCCGCTGCAACCTGGCCCCCTCTCGAAGCCCTAGTGTCCTGCCTGTCCAACAGGCGACAAGCCCATGCAGCCGTGAACCCATGAAACCAACCATAAAAACGTCCGCTACCAGACAGGTGGCCGCAGGGGTGAAGCGAGTGTCCGAGTGCTCCTCTGGACCATGCGGTTCATGCTCCTCAAGCGGTTACACATGGCGCATAGGTAACCCAAGGTAACCTATAGCTAAGGCAATATTGTGTGGCAAGGGCGGCCATCGCTCGCTCGTAAACTGAAGGTCTTTTGAGGGTAACAACGATAGGAAAAAGTAAAAAAAATAACGATAGTTTTTTTGTGAACCCAGAAGGATTGGGTGTGCGTGTTGGTATGGCATGTAGTGCCAGTTAAGGAGGTCGCTCGGTGTGCTATAGATTGTCTTTCGGGTTTCGTAGCTACATCAGGTCGCTGCTGTGAGTCCTTAGGTGTCCAGGCCTAGTGGTTTGCCTCGCCTCCACCCGGCCACTACCTACCGAAGAAAGACTTATTTCAATTGCTTGCAGGTACCCTTTGTAACGTTTGATGATTTCTCATGAAAACCTTATGAGGCATAAGCAGCTGTACGTGGCAAAGCAGCCTGGCCGGCGTTGCAAAATCCCTTGCTGGCGGGGAAGCGGGGAGGTCGGCATTGCCAAGCCGGGCCCCCACTGCGCTGCCAAGCTCTGCGAATAAAAAGGGAATCAATCGGACATTTGACCCTTTGTGGGTTTAACCACTACGAACTGCCAACTTAGCGATTTATTAACCGTCAACCGTTTTACCATACCAAGCTGCCCAGCAAGCCGTGGTGAAGTCAAACTCCTTCCGTGCACTTCCGGGCAACTCGCTGGAAACGTAGATGATCATATGCACAAGACACGTTCAACCACATGACACTCCCGTACGTTACGTAATATTCGTACATTATGGGCAGCTCGACGGGGGCCAGTACGGATGATGTACGGCGGTCGTGCTGCAGGGCTGCATTGCGCAACCCTCCCCTGCCGTTGTTGGGACTGGACCTCCGTTATGCAACCGCCAAACGCACGCATCGACAAACACACAGACGAACACACAGACACACCAACACACGCGCGCACGCGCGACCACCATCAGCACCGACACCCCATTTGATTAAGTTACAAGTTCCGCGCGCAAATGCGGGTGTGTCCGTAAAAGCGGGGGGGGCCATGGACGTAATAAGAAAGTCCTTCCTCGCTGTACACGTTTTAAAGGAGTTAGGATTTATTTGCCCTACTACTCAAGTTGCCCTAAGGTTTTGCAAACAAACTGCCATGTAGAGCAGGTACGCGGGCAGTGGACTTGCAACACATCTTTAACCCCAGGGAAAAGACCTTCCTTGTCCCGTACACACATGCACGTATACTTCCTCCTCGCGGCTCGGTTCATCACACACATACACACACACATACACACACATACACACACATACACACACACACACATACACACACATACACACACATATACACACACACATATACACACACATACACACACATACTCACACATACACACACATATACACACATACACATACACACACATACACACACATATACACACATATACACACATACACACACATATACACACACATACACACACATATACACACATACACACGCATACACACACATGCACACACATACACACACATACACACACATACACACACATACACACACATACACACATACACACACATACACACACATACACACACATACACACACATACACACACATACAAACACATACAAACACATACAAACACATACACACACATACACACACATACACACACATACACACGCATACACACACATACACACGCATACACACACATACACACACATACACACACATACACACACATACACACACATATGCACACATACACACACATACACACACATACACACACATACACACACATACACACACATACACACACATACACACACATACACACACATACACACACATACACACATACACACACGTACGTATACACACACACACGCACCCCTGCACTCCCTGCATGAAGTCGTGAGCCGGCAGGGAGGGGTGGCTGCGTCGGTCCAGCATCGTAGGCAGCGGGGACAGCGGGGGTGGCGACGTGAGACATACATACCCTCATTGTTAAACCCTAAGTCGCCAGCAAACTCCCATGGCATCCGCCCCCTGGGGAAAGCGAAGCACGCAATGATTTGACGGATCGCTGTCTCATTGAGACCGCATGCTGCAACTGGGTCACTTTGGGACGTTGGACGCCTCCCGCCTACTACACCCTTACCACTAATATGACGATGGAATTTGTGTGTCGTATGTCTGTCGTAAAAGGCCGTACATGAGCGACAAACTGTCGCGGCGGAGAAATGACGGGGATGATTCGGATTACAATGACGATCGGACAATGGCAATCGGATCACGACAATCGGATCACGACACGCACCCCAGACAGCCGACCAGTATCGTGTAATGCATGTGCAAGGAGTCAGGAGCGACCTCAGCCTAAGGCTCAGCCTAACCGATGCCTGAGCAAATCAGGGAAACCTTTACAGCACGGGAGGATAAGCCCGGCCAGGCACGCACATAATGATCTTCTGTTGATGATTGGTCCGGGGCCCCCGAAACGAGTTTGGAAGTCCACTCATGAACTGAATGGACCAGAGGCAGGAGGTCGTTCCTTACAACGCCGAGCGCCCAATGGGTCACAGTACATACATACATAAACTAGGCCTGACTTCTGCTCCCGGCTGACCCGGGTTCACATCCGCCTGCCGGCTCCTCGGGTGTTTGAGGAGTGTTGAAATGGGAGGTGGCCCCCCATCATATGGACGATGTAGGACGTGATAACATCAACTTGCGAGCTGACCAGGAACTAAGTTAATGCGCCGTTGATCCGCTAGCTTTGGGTGGATGCTGGTGGTGAGTTGCCGAACCCAACGAATACATTCTGAAGTCGGATGGGGTGACGGATTAGGGTGCCCCTCTAGCAGGGCAGAGCAGGGACTGCCCCGGGAAAGGGGGCCGCTGACGAAGTTAACCACCCTGTAACAACATACATACATACATCGCAGCCAAACGTATATTTACAACTACAAAGCGCCTCCGCTGCCTCCGCAGCCGCCACCGTCCACCGCTTGGATCCAGGCGCAGCCCACTAACTTCTAGCGGTCCACACAGCCCAACCGGGCCCGTGCTTCCTGTATACGGCTACTTCCACACCCTACATGCAGCCCACTCCAGGGGCATCGGCCTACAAGCACAACACAGCGTCATCCTACTTCGGCTCAACAACGTGTTTATGCAACTCTCCTCACCTCACCTCACCAACCACACAGGAAGAAACACCAAAACCAACGTTTTACGACGCGGTAATATGTACACCCCGTAGCGTTATGTTAGCATGAATTATAAAAAAAACTCTCAGAGATGGCGGATTGAAGGCAAGGTAGATTTCTTGCTGCCTGCACGCGCTAAAAGCCACATCGAGGGCGCCGACGTGCGCCGCCGCGACCATCCGGTGTGCTACTCCACGAAGGGGGGGCCCCCCAACCCAAACTGTTCCCAGCCACATAATGAGCAGCAACCACACAATGTGTCGCCTTTCGTGCACGAGATTTATTTCTAAGTGCACAATCGACGCGCGGGTTCTTAAGGTATCGGTAAAAAATAAATGGACCGGTGGCCCCCCCGTCCATTTATAGAAATCGTCCCTTCCGCCAGCAGCACCACGGCCGCCGCCAACACCACCCACTTCATTTGCTCTCCACTTTGTGGCTCGGACGACGACGCAGGTAATGCCACGCATAGAAAAGGAAACCTCTCCATCGCCATCTAACCACCCCGTAGACCTGCCCGCATGCCCGCCCGCCAGCCAGCCAGCCAGCCAACCAACCTGCCTGACCAACCTGCCAGCCAGCCAGCCGGCCAACTGAAGTGCCCTTTAGAAGCCGCAACCCTCCTGTTTGCAAGGAACGGCACCTCTGATCATTTGGAACACAACATCAAAAAAGAAAAGATCACTTAGGGTTTTTCCTCACATCGTAATGTGCACACCACGCGTGTTTGTGCATTTGTGTGTGTGTGTGTGTGTTACTTGAAAGTCCGTGTCGTAGAAGTTCGCTGCCGTACGGAAGCAGCTCAAGTAGGTTGGTGGTCATAACTTGGGCGCAGTCATGGCTACGGGTACGGCATGCCGGCATATGGCCAACGGCTCGCCAACGACTTTAACGGCCGCCCGGGGGGGGGAAGCCGCCCATTTTCGCCCCGTGCCTCAACAAGCCCAGCTGCGACATCGGTGCGTCCAAGGTGACCGGTGGGACTGCCGACGACGCGCCACCTACGATTCCGACGCCCAGGTCAATGTTCATGTTGTCGTACCCGCCGCCAGCGCCGCTGCCGCGGCTGCCGCCGCCCTTGCCGGGAATAAGGCCCGCCAGCAGCGACATAGGTCCAGCAGATGACGAAGAGGGCGACGGCGTAGGAACCGCAGCCGGCGCTGGCGCCGTGCCCGCGCTACTCTTGCCCCGGGCACTTGTGAGCCTCGCAAAAAGTGACGACGAGGCATTGCCGCTTGGTGCGGGCGACGGCAGCGGAGCCACCTTGCTGCTGTTGCTGCCGCCGCTGCCACAGACGTGCGGTGGGCTGCCTTGCGGGACGACGTCACCACAGTCCGCCGCTACGCTGCCGCTGAAGCCGCCGCCGGCACCGTGGGCGACGGCCTCTGGCCCTCCTCCGCCACCGCCACCGCCGCCGCCACCGCCACCACCGCCACCTCCACCGCCGCCACCGCCTGGCGAAACCGACCAGAACTTAAGTTTGCGCGAAAAGGATCCGAAACTCGTTTCCGGCGAACATGTAGTCCGAGAGCTCTGGGACGGCTGCTGTGGCGGCTGCTGCTGCTGTGATGGCTGTTGCTGCTGCTGTGGCGGCTGCTGCTGCTGTGATGGCTGTTGCTGCTGTGACGGCTGTTGCTGCTGTGACGGCTGGTGGTGGTGGTGAGGGTGATGGCGAGGTGGAGTCCCGGGAGTCGGTCCGCTGAAGCCGGAGGCAGCCGCCGCATGGGCCGCCGCAGCCAGCCCTGTCATGTCGTACGGCATCGACGTGGTGGCAAAGTTTCCTCCAGTTCCGGGCCCGCCGCCGGCCACTGCGGCCGCCGCATCGGAAACCTGGAGCGGCTGGAGGGGCATCGAGTGGGGCATGGCGGCGACATGTCCTGCGCGGTCGTTTTGGGACGGGAATGGCACTTGCTTCTGGTGCTGCACGGCGGGGGGGGCCCCGCCGCCGACACCACCGCCACCTCCGCCGCCGCCGCCCGTCGCATCGCCAACAGCGGCTCCTTCAACCGCTTGTCCTTGTCCCGGCGCGCCGTAGCCTTGCTGTTGCTGCTGCTGTTGCTGTTGCTGCTGCTGTTGCTGTTGCTGTTGCTGATGGTGCTGATGGTGCTGTTGCTGATGGTGCTGTTGGTGCTGTTGGTGCTGTTGGTGCTGTTGGCGCTGTTGGTGCTGTTGGTGCTGTTGGTGCTGTTGCTGTTGGTATTGCGGTTGCTGCTGATGCTGATGCTGATGCTGATATTGCTGCTGTTGCTGTGGGTGTTGCTGGTGTTGATATTGTTGCTGCTGCGGGGGGTTCTGCTGCTGCGGCTGGACGAGCTGTTGTTGGTGCTTTTGCGCTCCGAAGTCGCCCTGCGCGCCCGCGTGGAAGGGAAGGGCAGACCGGGGCATTGTAGGTAGGTAGTAGCGGCAGTAGCGGCAGTAGCAGTAGGTGTGTATGACTGACTGACTAGGAAAGGGGCGCCTGCGTGCGACAGTGCGGGAGCGCAAAACACACAACGGGGCACAGAAACACAGCACAGCACGGCAAAGACAAAACAACAAAATTTTGGAGAGCTGATGATTATTAAATGCATGCATTGCCCGCCCCAGTAGTGAAAGGAAAGAGGCAAATGAAGAGAGGGTAGAAGGGACGGTGAAGGGAGGCAGCTGCGGGTTCCGGAGCTGACACGTTATCGGTAGGGGTTGGAAGGAGCCCGCCCATGCAGAAGCCTCATACCCGAGCAGCCTCCCTAGGGGCACCGCAACCCTCGACATGCACCTTACGACCGTAACCCGTACCTCGTACACCAAGCAATTACCCACCGTACATACCATGTGCTGATGGGACACTCTGACAAAGGACTTGGCATAAACCCAAGGACTGCCTTCTATATATATTCTTATATACACACATATTTATTATTGTGTAATAAGTAACAATATGTGTTTCACAACTTAAAGAATTTGCGTTAGCCCTAAACTTCAAAGAAAGGTGTAAGTACCCGGGGGGCCACACGAGCCCTGAGGGAACCTACATGCCTACATGCCTACATGCCTACATGCCCCTACATGCCTACATGCCCCTACATGCCTACATGCCTACATGCCTACATGCCTACATGCCTACATGCCTACATACCTACATACCTACATGCCTACATGCCTACGTGCCTACATGCCTACATGCCTACATGCCTACATACCTACATGCCTACATGCGTACGTGCCTACATGCCTACATGCCTACATGCCTACATGCCTACATGCCTACGTGCCTACGTGCCTACATGCCTACATGCCTACATACCTACATGCCTACATGCGTACATGCCTACATGCCTACATGCCTACATGCCTACATGCCTACATGCCTACATACCTACATGCCTACATGCCTACATGCCTACATGCCTACATGCCTACATGCCTACATGCCTACATGCGTACATGCCTACATGCCTACATGCCTACATGCCTACATGCCTACATGCCTACATGCCTACATGCCTACATGCCTACATGCCTACATGCCTACGTGCCTACATGCCTACATGCCTACATGCCTACATGCCTACATGCCTACGTGCCTACATGCCTACATGCCTACATACCTACATGCCTACATACCTACATGCCTACAGCCCTAAACCCACCGTCATGGAGCGTACCAGCATCCCGCCGTCGGCGGTGGGTCGCCGCTGCTGCAGCCGGTTACGCGCCCTCGCCAGTCCTCCGCCCTCTCTTCGGCTGTACTTGAGAATCCACGGGTGGTCCAGGAGCTCCGCGATGCTAGGTCGTTGGGTGGGGTCTCGGACCAAAACTCTGGGTTGCAACCACCCCAACCACCGCAACCACCGCAATAGCGACCATCACAACCGACAAGAGCCGAGGGGCAGCAGAAACACACACGGAGGCGGAGAGTCATGGCCGGGGCCTTGTGTTGGTTGGTGTGAAAGCAGCAGCTAGTGCCAGAAAGGAGCTCGACACGTGAGAAGCGATATTTCACAGAAGAGGCAAGGGAGGGCGGGCTGGCGCCGTGTTGAAGGCGCCAAAATCTTCAGTGGACGATGAAAACCTTCACAATGTGTTCGAAACAAATAAGCTAAGCTCAGCCGTCGGGATATCGAAGCCGCGAAGCTCATCACAGCCACACCACTTTGCCCTCGTCTCTTGAAGCGTCGGATTTCAGGGACAGGGAAGCTTGCGAGCACGGGCGAGGACATGGGGAACACACACATACACACATACACACATACACACATACACACATACACACATACACACATACACACATACACACATACACACATACACACATACACACATACACACATGCTCTGTCACGCTCCAACGCACCCTCGCGGCTCATCACCTCACATCACCACACATCACTACACATCACCGCACATCACCACACATCAAAACACATCAAAACACATCAAAACACATCAAAACACATCAAAACACATCAAAACACATCGAAACACATCGAAACACATCAAAACACATCAAAGCACATCAAAACACATCAAACACATCAAAACACATCAAAACACATCAAAACACATGAAAACACATCAAAACAAAACGCGGGTGTAGATTATCATCATCCTCAGCTGCTGCTGCTGCTGCTACTGCTGCTCGAATCCCACTCGGCCCACGCACTTACTTGAGCCAGGTCTTCCGGAACGAGCCACAGATTATACACTGCCGCTCACGGTACAGACAGTCCCCCTCCTAACACACACTAGTTCCCCTCCTACGAAACCCAGCCCCGCATGCGGCCCCAAACTCCGCCAACCCTAAGCCCGAACGCATCCGCCTACATGGACATGAAGTTGACGCTCTCCGGTGAAAGCCAGCTGGGGTACTCGACACGCTTGGTGCGGATCAGCCGCAGCGTCTCTTGGGCAGTGGGCTGCAGCAGTGGGTGGGGCGAAGGGAAAGGATTATATAGGGTTTTAGGTCAGGTGATGAATTCTGGACTCCGCCTAATCGTGTACTGCAGCGTACTGCCGTGCAAAAGCGTAACCTGCCACCACCACGCAGCTCAACTTCTCCACGCAGCTCCAATCCTTCCTTTCCTCTCCTGCTCCTGCCTCTCCGTTTCTTACCACTCTTCCACGTTCACAAGCGGTCAGGGTCGGACCATCTCTCGCTTGGCGTGTTATTCGAACCACAACTGAAAAACAACAGCGCCCCACGGAACCTCCGGACCAGGTCCGATCGCAAATGCACGTACTGGAGTTGACTGGATTCATGGACAGGGCTCATTTCACACACACACACACACACACACGTACACATACACACATATACACACACATACACATACACACACATACACACACATACACACACATACACACACATACACACACATACACACACATACACACACATACACACACATACATATACATACACCTCCTCCTTCCTGCACCCTACACCAATCCCCCAAATTAAAACCCGCTTTTCTTTCTTCGTGACATCCCCTCCCCGTTCCCCCCCCGTAACTCCGCCCTCCCCCATTCCCTCCTTCCTCTTTTATCCTCTCCTCCATATCCCCCTGCCTGTCAGCCCCGGGTCGGCTCCTCTCCCCGCTCTCCCACTCGCTCACCGCCGCGAAGGGCGGCTGCCCCACCAGCAGCTCGTACGCGAGCACCCCAACCGACCAGCAGTCAACCTTGTTGGTGTACCCGGTATCTGGGCGGTCCTTGTGGTCCTCCGGGTGCTGCTTCACGGGGCAGTCCAGGATCTCCGGAGCCAGATAGTCGATGGTGCCTAGGCTGTGAGTGGGGGGGGGCGGGGCGGGGGCCGGGGGGGCCGGGTTGTATGCGTGGGCGGCATTGGGAATGTCCGGAATAAGAGACTGTGAATGATTGAATGAACGAACGAATAAACGAATGAACGAATGAACGAACGAATGAACGAATGAACGAACGAATGAACGAATGAACGAATGGACGAATGAACGAACGAATGAACGAATGAACGAATGGACGAATGAACGAACGAATGAACGAATGAACGAATGAACGAATGAACGAATGAATGAATGAATGAATGAACGAATGAATGAATGAATGAATGAATGAATGAATGAATGAATGAATGAATGAATGAATGAATGAATGAATGAATGAATGAATGAATGAATGAATGAATGAATGAATGAATGAATGAATGAATGAATGAATGAATGAATGAATGAATGAATGAATGAATGAATGAATGAATGAATGAATGAATGAATGAATGAATGAATGGCAGTTGGATGATGATTCAGAGGGGCACTGGGATTCTGCGGTGGTAAGAGCGCGGTGTGCGGTGCGTGCGGACTCTATCTATCGGGGCTTTGGGAAAAAGCGCCCGGCTGGCGTACTGCGAGGATCTAGGTGCACTTGACTCCAGGTGTGGTGAGGGTGCCTACGTGTAACCAACTCACCGCGTGTTGGCGATCTCTTGCTTTGAGTCTATGGAAAGGCCGAAGTCGGCGATTTTGACCTGTACGTGATGTTGTACGGCAAACCGTTGAATGGGGTTTAAGGAGGGTCTGGGGGTGTGCATCAGGCGTCTCGTAAACGTGCCGTACATGCTTCCGTGCCGTACATAGGAAAGACATATGACGGCACGGCATTACCGCACGCTGGCAACCAGCCGTGGTTCTCGATAGACAGGTTATTATTAGTTTGTACGAATTGTACGGACTGGTCGCGGCGATGGCGCACCTAATCCAGCAACGCTAATCTGGACCGCTTCTGTGTCACACGTGTCTAGTGGTACTAGAAAAGCATCATGTCTACGTAGTAGTACGGGAGATGATGTACATGCAGCACGGAAATGTGTGTGTGTGTGTGTTACATACACCTCGGTTGCGTTACCCAGAGAGGTGTAACGAGCCAGCCCATACACGAGCCAGATAGAGGACCCATAAGGCCCAGGAAATGAAACATACCCAGGAGTCTAAACAGCGATAAACAAAATAATAACTGTTCGACTGCATGGCTACTGTATAAAAGCGAAAAAACGCGCAGAAGCGCACCTGAAAGGAGTTTGTTAGCAGCATGTTTTCGGGCTTGATATCTCGGTGGATGAGCCCCTTTTCGTGGATGACTGCCAAACCGGCCATGAAGGGCTCCAGAATGAGGGGCACCGCCAGCTCCTCCGCCAGCCGGCCTCGTTGGGACTTTAGGTACGAATACACGTCACCCTGTACGGCAAATTTTTTCATTGTAAAAGTGCATGTGTATGGCAAGGGAATCGCATGGTAATAAGAAGTTCTGCAAGGCAGATGTATGAGTAGGTGGAGGTGAGGGGCCGTAGCAGGGGGCCCCCTTGAGGGCCTCTGGACAGCCCCTATGCGCTGCCCTTGTCATGTGGCGACATTATATTATTATCTGTGTGCGTGCAACAAATGCATCTTCTCGCCCCCTCTCACTTCCCCTAGGGCTCCGGTCTTTGTGGAGTGCAAGGTCGAACCTTGGTTCACGGGTTCGAGCCCACGCCAGGTCAGCAACTCTCCAGATTTTACCCTCTTTGACCTGCCGAGCATCAGGGCCCCTTCAGGACCCCTTCATCAAATCTCCCGTCATCAGCGCCCCTGATGAGTTCCGCGCACCCACCCCGGGTGCCCACTCCAGTGCCAGGTATACGTAGGCCTTATCCTTCCAGGCGGCGTACAGCGCAATGATGGAGTCATGGGCCAAGTCCGAATGGAGCCGAATTTCCCGGGCCACCTGTGATTATATGGTTGCCAGCCACATGGATAGGGCAGTTGCAGTTGCAGTTGCAGTTGCAGTTGCAGGTTACGATGCCATATTATGCCGTATCGGTTAGTAATTTGGAGTGGCAAGTTGCCCTTTCAGCAATGCTTCTATGTTTTGGCATATATATATATATACGAAGCATACGAAGCATACGAAGAAAAAAAAAAGCGCGCAAAAAAAGGACGCATATATATAGGGTTTTAGGGTTTTAGGGTTATATATATAGGGTTTTAGGGTTATATATATATATATAGGCCACGCATATCAGGATCATCTAATCAGTTAGGATAAACAACAAACAGATCTCAACCGTCAACTGTTGTACCACGCATGAAGCAGTATGAGGCATGTTTTGGGGGCATCAGCCAACCCGACCCGGGCCTGACTAAGCCAAGCTCGTGGTAATATTGGTCGGCTGGACCAGCTGCGAGGAGCCTAATTAGGATGCCCCATAGCCCTTACGTAAGAACCCAGACAGAACAATCCATGGCGCATAACCCCGTGTAAAAAACCTCCTTATAATAGTGCCCTAGCTAGGGTTGCCCCTTATAATATATCATAGCCTGATTAGCCTGCAACGACTTGCGCGGCGTTCATCTTACAGGTTTATTGGTTTATTGTTAAAAAGATTCCCGCTTAAAAGGTTACTGGTGCTGCTGGTGCATGAATGAATGGCATGGATCTGGTGATTGAGAATATAATATGAGCAATACCCGCCTGATGCCGCTCGATTTCGTTGAGTTTGATTCGCTTGTAGAGCTTCAGAGCCACGGTGATGCCAGACCGTTTATCTACCGCGTGGTAGACCATGCTGATAGCGCCGTTGTACATGAGCTTCCGTAGATCAAAATCCGTCACGTGCCTGACGTCGTACGCCGTACACCGTATGCCGTACACAGAGGGGTAAAAAAGACGTCGTAGTTGGATTAAGCAAACAAAGGGTAAAGAGTCCCCACTGGGTGTGAGGATGATATACCATTGTATATATAAACAAATACATACATACGTACGTACACAGGCATCCTCCTTAATTGTCCTGAGGCAAAGAACGGATGCACCGCGTTTGGTTGGCTGGTTGGCTGGTTGGTTGGTTGGTTGGTTGATTGGTTGATTGGTTGGTATGAGCAACATGGGGAAACAACCCAACGAACGCGACCAGGCGCGGAGTACACGCTGTGCAAGTGTACTAACTTCCCCGCTGTCCGCGGGCGCGCGCAATGAGCGAAAAACGAACAAACGCCGTGGCTGCAGTCGCAGCAGTCGCTGCAGTCGCAGCAGTCGCAGCAGCAACCCTCCCATTTTAACCTGCTCCGAACATGTGCGTATTTCTCCACACACGTAAACGGGGTGCCGCTCCTGGAATCGGCTCCGAGCAACCAGCTGTATGATGTGTGAAACAGGGGGTTGTATCTTCGCCCGTGGCAGCTACCCTGCGAAACCCTGCCTTCCCCGGTATTTCGGGGTACCCTCATCCAGTCACCCTAGTCATCTTCTCAGTGGATCGCTCAGGGTCCGCACCCACTACCAGCATCCAACGGAATCTGCTTGGTCGACAGCGGCCTAACTCCATTCCTGGACGGCTCGCAGGTTAACTTTATCCCAGGTCACCACCGGCCATCAACTAGGGGCGCTATGCCTTCCACCGTTGGAAGAACCTTGAATCTGGTGGGTATCGATCCCGGGATCTCCCGGGGGCAATGGTTGCGCCTTACCAGTACTGCCAAACTCTATTTATATATGCAACCAGCTGCAAATGCGGTGGACGATGGCCATACGCCAATCAGCCAGCCGTGATGTTGTGGCCCCCATTTGACGACCCATGACTGCCGTATTCCCTGACTGTCGTTCTAATATGCGGGATCCGGTGCCTAACCGCCCAATTATTGTCAAGGTAACGTAAGTTGCCGCTGCTGCCAGGAACCTCTTGGAAGTCGCCGCTGTGGTGAAATTAGCATCTCGTCCCCGATATTTTTAGGATTCTTGACAACAGCAGGCGTGTCTGGCCGTGTGCTAATCGCGCGATTGTGTGGTGTGTTGGCCGCACAGTCCCATACCCATCTCATGCTGCTTTTTGGGGGTAACGGTGAGTCGGTGAAGGCCGTACAGCTGTCAGTGACAGACCGACAGACTTACGGGGCAACTCGCATGGCTTGGGGCTCGTGACCGTCAGAACCCTGGAGCAAACCCCCAACACACCAACTCACCATACTGCTCGGCGCATGGCTTGCGGACAGTTTCGTCCAACCGCAATTGTGACACTGCGAAGCAAGGGGATATTTATTTTGGTTTGTCTGGGCAATGCGGCATGTGCTGTCCAGCGATTCAGCCACCCCGATGCTGAAAGTGCGGTTTAAATCGGTTTAACTTTTTTTGCGGCAGCGGCGCGACCGCGAAGTCTCGTTCCGACAAGATTGGACTCGTTTCTCCCAGGATGCATCCTAACGTGATGTAAGAATATTTGCTCTGTAAACCTTACCTCTCATATGACTTCGGCGCGACGTGGTCGCGGGGTGGGATCTGCAATGATTGCGTAGGTTGCTGCTGTGAGTCCGCCATGACTGCTCCAGGAGCTGCCATACGCTGTGGATTGACAGCCTGGGCCTAGTTACCGCAGAAGCTCTTGCAGTCGATGCGCCTGCGACCTCCGCAGCTTTCTAGATGATAATGTCCGGCGGTTTATTGCAAAGCGTTAGCCCTCGCTGAGTAGATTGTCGGTAATTGATCACTGTAGAGATATAATCTGCGGGTAGGACAAGTAACGAATCGACTTGAGTTTCGCGAAGCGTTCCAAAGGCATCAGTGAGCGGGCACATTGCCGCTTGCACCCGACAACTCGAGCAAGGGCGCGAAGCCTAATGCGCCATGTATTTGGCGTGTCAAAAGTGGCGACGTGATTATATATAATGTTGTCACCTTAAAATGAGCCCGTATCGTTCACTTCGGCGCCATCGTTGGCATGACTACCCTCCTTAAGCTCCAATTTAGATTACCTTCTGTCTGATTAAATTTTCTATTGCCTAGTTATTCCGAGATTAATAACTGCGGCAATAGGTCAGTGCCTCGTTCATGTGGAATCCTGAAATATCCAAAAAGGTGATGTTGCGAAGGTGACATCACACGTACATCTAGAAGAATCAGTTTGTACAAATATCTTACAGATTATAAATGCAGTGCAAATTAAAAACAATAAGTAAGAAGACGGACCGACCAAGGCGACGGTCGCGTAAGTTGGTTGCTGACCGGCGATCACACACCTTACCGCGTATGAAAACGTTGCATCGATGCTTTACCAAAGGCAAAAAACCTAGGGCAATTGCCACAATGGTGCTCGTTCGCCTCAAACAGATTGTCGCTTCATGGAGTGCTGTTTCAAGGGCTAGGTAAGGCGAGTAGATCGTAGACGAAAAGGTGTTCAAGCGTTTCTGGACACGCAAAAAATGCATTCTTCATTACATCTGAAGAAGCTTCTCGCAGGTACGTAGGGGTACCTAGGTAGCCTCAAGGAGGCGGAGGGACGGGGAATCCGCCTGTCCTCGTCGCAGGACAATATGATTTAATCAAATGAGATTGCCGTCTTCTACATGCTCTACCAAAAAATAATTACCATTTCGCTCCTGGAAATGCCTCCGCTACTTTTCGATGTGGAATTTGCCGTCTTGCAAGCGACGCGTGCGTGCGCAGAGGGTTGCAGAGATGGGGGATTGGGGGCAGGTACTGGTCAGGCGGGATGGGGAATAGGGTTGACGACGTCAGGATGGGATGTGGGGCCCAGGGCGAGGATTAGGGATTAGGCGTGCTACACTACTTTTGGGATGGGGATTGCTGTCGGGGGTGAGGATGGGGATGGGATCCCTGTCTGAGGGATGGGGATTGCAACCTTGACCAAGGAGGGGATTGGGAGCCCTGGCCAGGGATGGGGATGGGACCCTGGTCGACAGGACGGGGATTGCAGGCTTTCGCAAGTTTAGGATGAGGTCGCTGCCATAGGATTGGGAACACAGTTGGAGGATTAGAATTGGGTGTTCTGCTGTAAAATGAGGCTGCAGGTGCAGAACTTGGAAACTGACAGGACTGCAAAACAGGATGGTTTAGGGGGTGTTTCCACTTGGATTAAAAGTCGCGGATTAAGGCTTAATCCGTCGCATATGGAAACATCGCGCGGATTAGGACGGATTAGGCGGATTAAGGTTGGCGCGATTAGTTAGAGATTTCCGTCCGTATTCACGCGCTTCGCGGATTAATTATAGATTAATATGCTATGAAATGCGAGCTTTCTGCTTATACTAAAAGCTCAAACTTGGTGCGAAAAATTTGCTACCTGGTGGCCACCAGGTATCAAATTGACAATCTCGGATTAACACTTTTCACGACGGCTCATAAAAAGCCTGAGTGATAGGTTGGAAGGTTATCCTTTATAAAGGCTGTAGGTGTTCCTAGTTTTGTGGAAGCTTTGTGCTTCTTGTTCGGCATTATGTACCACACCGTGGGTGTCGTTCAAAGGTGCTACAAGGCCTTCATGTTGATACTCGATAGTCTTTTAAATGTCTGGCAATACTCGTTTTTGCATTTTATGCACGGAATGAGCAAGTGTCGTACTTCAATCCGTTTCTTAATCCAGATGTATG
>NW_003307563.1:1408772-1409785 GCF_000143455.1 Volvox carteri f. nagariensis
CGTTGCATCATAACATTAACTAGTTGTAAGAAAGGCGGCAGGAATAGGAGCATCCATACGCGCACGCAACTAGACCCCCGCCGTGAGATGCGTCGGCGGCTGTGAGGCAGGTGGGACATGCCTGTGAGGCTGAAAGGGCTTCCGGACGCATAAATCGCACCAGGCGCCGTCGTACGCCGGACCAACGATGCATCATAACAGTAACTAGATGTTAGAAAGGCGGCAGAAATAGGAGCATCCATACGGTCACGCAATTAGAACCCCGCCGTGAGATGCGTTGGTGGCTGTGAGGCAGGTGGGACATGCCTGTGAGGCTGAAAGGGCTTCCGGACGCATAAATCGCACCAGGCGCCGTCGTACGCCGGACAAACGTTGCATCATAACATTAACTAGTTGTAAGAAAGGCGGCAGGAATAGGAGCATCCATACGCGCACGCAATTAGACCCCCGCCGTGAGATGCGTCGGCGGCTGTGAAGCAGGTGGGACATGCCTGTGAGGCTGAATGGGCTTCCGGACGCATAAATCGCACCAGGCGCCGTCGTACGCCGGACCAACGATGCATCATAACAGTAACTAGATGTTAGAAAGGCGGCAGAAATAGGAGCATCCATACGGTCACGCAATTAGAACCCCGCCGTGAGATGCGTTGGTGGCTGTGAGGCAGGTGGGACATGCCTGTGAGGCTGAAAGGGCTTCCGGACGCATAAATCGCACCAGGCGCCGTCGTACGCCGGACCACCGATGCATCATAACATAACTAGTTGTTAAAAAGGCGGCATAAATCGCACCAGGCGCCGTCGTACGCCGGACAAACGTTGCATCATAACATTAACTAGTTGTAAGAAAGGCGGCAGGAATAGGAGCATCCATACGCGCACGCAATTAGAACCCCGCCGTGAGATGCGTCGGTGGCTGTGAGGCAGGTGGGACATGCCTGGGAGGCTGAAAGGGCTTCCGGACGCATAAATCGCACCAGGCGCCGTCGTACGCCGGACAAACGTTGCATCATACA
>NW_003307563.1:1409835-1411134 GCF_000143455.1 Volvox carteri f. nagariensis
CCTGCTTGCAAGTCGCTTCCCATAGAAACCAAACTCAAACACAAGGAAGTTCTGCTTATAAGTCGCGTCCCATAGCTAACCAAACTCAAACACAAGGAAGTTCTGCTTGCAAGTCGCGTCCCATAGCTAACCAAACTCAAACACAAGGAAGTTCTGCTTGCAAGTCGCTTCCCATAGCTAACCAAACTCAAACACAAGGAAGTTCTGCTTGCAAGTCGCGTCCCATAGCTAACCAAACTCAAACACAAGGAAGTTCTGCTTGCAAGTCGCGTCCCATAGCTAACCAAACTCAAACACAAGGAAGTTCTGCTTGCAAGTCGCTTCCCATAGCTAACCAAACTCAAACACAAGGAAGTTCTGCTTGCAAGTCGCGTCCCATAGCTAACCAAACTCAAACACAAGGAAGTCCTGCTTGCAAGTCGCTTCCCATAGCTAACCAAACTCAAACACAAGGAAGTCCTGCTTGCAAGTCGCGTCCCATTGCTAACCAAACTCAAACACAAGGAAGTTCTGCTTGCAAGTCGCGTCCCATAGCTAACCAAACTCAAACACAAGGAAGTCCTGCTTGCAAGTCGCGTCCCATAGCTAACCAAACTCAAACACAAGGAAGTTCTGCTTGCAAGTCGCGTCCCATAGCTAACCAAACTCAAACACAAGGAAGTCCTGCTTGCAAGTCGCTTCCCATAGCTAACCAAACTCAAACACAAGGAAGTCCTGCTTGCAAGTCGCGTCCCATTGCTAACCAAACTCAAACACAAGGAAGTTCTGCTTATAAGTCGCGTCCCATAGCTAACCAAACTCAAACACAAGGAAGTTCTGC
This sequence comes from Volvox carteri f. nagariensis, assembly GCF_000143455.1. NCBI lineage: Eukaryota > Viridiplantae > Chlorophyta > Chlorophyceae > Chlamydomonadales > Volvocaceae > Volvox > Volvox carteri. The sequence goes on from NW_003307563.1 coordinate 1,410,656, forward strand.
TTATAAGTCGCGTCCCATAGCTAACCAAACTCAAACACAAGGAAGTCCTGCTCCGGCATCGGCCGACTGCCCGATGGGGTCCATCCCAAGCGTTTCCACGATGACTTCGGCCATGTCCCTGGCGAAGCCCAACCCCGTCAATTTTGCCAGCTTTTGACGCTTCTGCAGAAGGTTAACACCATTGGGAATAGAACAGGCATGGAACGCGACTTGGTGTAAATGTGAGAAACGTGCACCATTGGTGCCAGTTCTTCAGTCAGACGCAGTCCAACCCCGTTCTTACCTTGTCCGGCCCATGCACATCCACACCCAGGGCACCATCGGATGCCATTCTGGAAGAGATAACAAACGGTCGTCGGGCTGTTAATAGCTTGCGCTTAAGAAGGTGGGCGTCTTCCAAGACGAAGTTTGGGACACTTTGAATAAGACCCGAACGTAATCTGTATGCAATCTGCAGACCCTACTGGGGGACAAGTCCG